>NC_137127.1:21943979-22081479 GCF_949319135.1 Squalius cephalus
TCGGACGGCTTAAATCCGAACCAAGTCCAAATAATGGATGTTGCACCGATCTTTTTCACCAGCTTTCACTTTCAGCCGTGTTTACTTAAGATGACGATGAATATGATGCGTTGCAGCCAGGTGTACCTCGCGGCCGCGGGTAGATTGCGTCATCATAGCTTAAGAGCCAGCTCCCAACCCAACTTGGAGAATAGAGTAACGGCGATATTTTTTTTATCGCCCAATAAGAGTCTCGCGTTAACGCAGCACGTTAACGCCGATAACGGCCCACCACTAATATATATATATATATATATATATATATATATATATATATATATATATGTATGTATGTTTGAAGTGAGAAAAGTGCCATCTGGAGGTTTAAAAAAAAAAAAAAAAAAACTTGTGTAATGTCCTGTAACCAACTGTATATCTCCCTATATAAAGGCTAGGATGGCTTGAGGGGGAGTAAATCATGGGCTAACTTTCATTTTAAAGTTAACTACTCCTTTAACGTAATGCGTAAATGCCCATAACTAACGTAAATCAAGCAAGCTAGTATGCATAGGCCACAAAGTGTTGGCGAAATAACACATTAGCGGACCGGAGGGAATAATATGGATTTTTTTCCAGAAAACTTCTTGCACAAAATGAATTCAAGCACTTTCAAGGACTTGTATCTATTATGTTTGTGTTCAAAAACTTTCCAGGGCCGTGATTTTTTTTTTTTTTTTTCAGATTCACAAACTTTCAAGGACCCATGGGAACCTTGTGTCTGGTAGCCTGATTGGTGCAGCAATCTAACTCCAGTTTCAAGCCTCTGGTTCTGTGAGCCTCTACCTGGCAGCAAGACTGGTGCTACATCTGAGATCTACATCAAGCTGTGAGTTCCTTGTGTTCCTACCAGGTCCTTCCTTTGGTCCACCCATCCTGCCTGTCATCGTGTCGTCTGCCCTGCCCTACTGTTTGAACTGTGATTCACGCTTACTCTCCCTGCTGTCTCTAAGGCTGTCATTTTCCTGTTGATCACCGTAAACACTGAGGATAACTCTGAACAATGATAGTTTGTTTGTCTTGAATATAATAATTCAACTTAGGGCTGGGTGATTTAAATCGTGATATTGTTATGCACATCTCATCAGTAAAGCCGGTTCCTTGATTAGTAGTAAATCGCCATCACCTGCTTTCAGATGGAGCGGCATTTACTACAAAAAGCCGTAGTTAACTGACAAGCTGAGCCATATCGCATTAATTATCGCTGGCGATACGTCCGCGATTTTAATGCGATATGGCTCAGCTTGTCAGTTAACTACGGCTTTTTGTAGTAAATGCTGCTCCATCTGAAAGCAGGTGATGGCGATTTACTACTAATCAAGGAACCGGCTTTACTGACGAGATGCGCATAACAATCTTACGATTTAAATCGCCCAGCCCTAATTCAACTGTACAATATTCTGTCAACTTGTCCAAACTCTCAGCCCCTCTGAGCACCTGCTGTTTAAGTTTAACTGTCTGAGTTTGACCTAAGCATATTTTTGAATGTCTGATAAACCCTTTATTTAAAATGCTTAATAACAACAGCATTTGTTCAGAATGTTTATACTGTTATGCAACATGCACACACAGAGAAAAATCATTAATTCATTAGAACAAAACACATGAATTTGAACATAATAAATGATTCTCAGTGGAAAATCACCACAGATGCTGCAGGAGGCAATTCAGCAATATTCATACTTCCACACTGTTAATTGAGTTAATCTCTAAGTTACATTGAGACATAAGACCGATAAAGCATCTGTCACAGTCACTTTCATCAGGTCAGGGTTAAACATGAGCCCAGAGCTTCAGGCACTACCACAGAGTTAATGGCACATGGAGATATCGGACACAACTAGACATTAGTGTGAGGGGAAGGCTGGCATTTGATCAGATCTAGTTTATTATTCTATTAGCATAAAGGGCGATTAGAGAGGGAATGGTGTGGACGGAGCGGTGACATTTTCATGTCTGATGTGATTGAGATAGATGAGATTTCCACTGCAAAGCATCATGCATGCATAAAAGCAACTCAAGGTTTCATAATAAACAAACAAATCAAAATATAAATTTAAAAAATGATGCAGTCTGTCTGTCTGTCTGTCTGTCTGTCTATCTATATATCTATATATCTATCGTTGGCTCTTTCTCAATCATTTCACAGTTTGTGTGATGAACAGTAAACAGCTCCTCATTTTCTAGTGATGAGAGCCTCTGGCTGTGCACTGGATTTTAATTGAGCCGATGATGAATTGCGGTCGAGGACTTTGCCCAACAGTTCTCAACCGCTCAGAAGCAGACTGAGGCTATAAAGCATATTCTGCCCCGACGGCCCGCTGCTGCCTCCACCCAGCCGTCGGCACAGAATCATCAGCCTGCTCGCCGCTGAGGGTGCCCTCCTGCGGCAGGAAGGCGCCACAGTCCTCTCCGGCCCCGCGCCCCACTAAACGCCAGGCTAAGCGGCGCCCCTGTGACGGGCTGCTCAGGGTTGGCAACCAGTTTTTCTCAGGAGATGGTAGCAGGGCCGGGGAAGAATCTTTTGTTCTCCACTCCCCGCTGCTCGTCCTACGACGAGCAGTACCCTACTGTGGTCAAAGAAAGAACTGGTTCCCCCAACCCTGAGCACACAGAGTTCTCGGACGATAGAGCGCGCCGCCCACAGGTCCCGCCACTATCGTCCCCCTCTGTCACAGAGTTCTCGGATGACAGCATGCGCCGCCCACGGGCCACGCTCCTCTCATCCCCCTCTGTCGCCAGACCCCTGCCAGAGCACGCCCCCGTGGGACGCTGGTCCTCCCCTGGCCTCCTCTGGCAGGACGCGGCTAATGACCGTGCCCCTGCACAGGGCCGCTATGCCACCCTCGCCTGGGCCGATCATTCCGCCTCGCTGCACCACCGACGGTACGTCTGGCTAGAGCTTCCCAGACTGTCCCGCTGGGTTGCGAGAACCTTCAGGCTCGGCTACACGATTCAGTTTGCGCGGTCTCCTCCCCGCTTCAGGGGAGTCCACTTCACTATGGTCGGTGGCAATGCCCCTGTCATGAGAGCAGAGGTCGCCACCCTACTGGCGAAGGGTGCGATCGAGACTGTCCTTCCAGCCGAAATGAAGTCCGGCTTCTACAGCCCCTACTTCATTGTACCGAAGAAATACGGTGGGTTACGGCCAATCCTCGACCTGCGAGTCTTGAACCGCTACCTTCACAGGCTGCCGTTCAAGATGCTCACGGCCAAACGCATCCTCCAGTGTGTGCGGCCGCAGGATTGGTTTGCAGCGATCGGCCTGAAGGACGCCTACTTCCATGTCTCCATTTTACCTCGACACAGACCGTTTCTTCGGGTTGCTTTCGAGGGGCGGGCATACCAGTACGCGGCTCTCCCATTCGGGCTAGCCCTGTCTCCTCGCGTCTTCACGAAAGTTGTCGAGGCAGCCCTTGTTCCCCTCCGGGAACACAGGGTTCGCATCCTGAACTATCTGGACGACTGGCTAACTCTTGAGACCAGGTTTGCGAACACAGGGACCTAGTGCTCCGGCACCTAGCTCGTCTGGGCCTTCGGGTCAACTGGGAGAAGAGCAAACTCTGCCTCGTGCAGAGGATCTCTTTTCTCGGTATGGAGATCGACTCGGTCGTCATGTGCGCGCAGCTTACGAGCGAGCACGCGCAGTCACTGCTGACTTGTCTTCACCAGTTCGAGGACAAGAGTGCGGTTCCACTGAAACTATTTCAGAGGCTCTTGGGGCATATGGCATCCACAGCCACAGTAACGCCACTCAGATTGCTTCATATGAGACCGCTTCAGCTTTGGCTTCGCGATCGAGTCCCGAGGTGGGCATGGCAACACGGCACGCTCCAAGTCCCAGTGACTCCGGCCTGCCGTCAGACCTTCACCCCGTGGACGAACCTCAGTTTTCTAAGGGCCGGAGTTTCCCGGCATGTTGTTGTATCAACAGATGCCTCCACCACGGGCTGGGGCGCCATGTGCAATGGACATGCTGCCGCGGGCTCCTGGACAGGACCCCAGCGCCTTTGGCATGTCAATTGCCTCGAGTTGCTGGCTGTACGTCTCGCCCTGCACCGCTTCTGTGCGTTGCTCAGGGGTCAGCACGTACTAGTCCGATCAGACAATACCGCGACAGTAGTGTACATCAACCATCAAGGTGGTCTGCGCTCCCGCCGTATGTCACAATTCGCTCGCCAACTCCTCATATGGAGTCAGAAACATTGGAGGTCGCTTCCAGCCATTTATAATCCGGGAGACATGAACCTTGTGCCCGACGAGCTGTCTCGGCTTCGGCCTCTCCCTGGAGAATGGAGACTCAATCCCCAGACGGTTCAGCTGATTTGGGATCAGTTCGGGGACGCACAGGTAGATCTGTTTGCCTCCCACAACTCGTCCCATTGCGACCTGTTTTATTCCCTGACCGAGGGCACGCTCGGCACGGATGCACTGGCGCACAGCTGGCCGTGGGGCCTACGCAAGTATGCATTTCCCCCAGTGAGCCTTCTTGCGCAGACCTTGCGCAAGATCAGGGAGGACGAGGAGCAGGTCATTTTGGTTGCCCCGTATTGGCACAACCGGACCTGGTTCCCAGAACTAGTACTCCTCGCGACAGCACCTCCCTGGCCAATTCCCCTGAGGAAGGACCTGCTTTCTCAGGGACGGGGCGCCCTGTGGCACCCTCGTCCCGATCTTTGGAACCTCCACGTGTGGCTCCTGGACGGGACGAGGCAGGTTTGAGTACCCTACCACCAGCGGTGGTGGCTACCATCACTTCCGCTAGAGCATCATCCACGAGACATGCCTAGGCATTGAAGTGGAACCTCTTCATCAACTGGTGTTCTTCTAAACATCAAGAACCCACGAAATGCCCGATCAGTGTCGTGCTTTCCTTCCTGCAAGAAGGGTTGGAGCGAAGGCTGTCTCCCTCCACCCTGAAAGTGTATGTTGCCGCCATTGCCGCACATCACAATGCAGTTGATGGTAAGTCTCTGGGAAAGCACGACCTGATCGTAAGGTTCCTGAGGGGAGCGAGGAGACTGAGACCTCCTCATCCTCCCCTCGTACCCTCTTGGGACCTCTCAGTGGTTTTAACTGCCCTGCAGAGTGCTCCCTTTTAGCCTCTGCAATCAGTGGAGCTTAAGTTCCTGTCAATGAAGACAGCGCTCCTGGTTGCATTGGCCTCCATCAAGAGGGTAGGGGACCTGCAGGCATTTTCGGTTGACGAAGCGTGCCTGGAATTCGGGCCGGCTAACTCTCATGTGATCCTGAGACCCCGGCCTGGATATGTGCCCAAGGTTCCCACCACACCCTTTCGAGACCAGGTGGTGAACCTGCAAGCGCTGCCCTGGGAGGAGGCAGACCCAGCCTTGGCACTGCTCTGTCCAGTACGCGCCCTCCGTGCTTACGTAGGCAGAACGCAGTGTTTCAGGACCTCAGACCAGCTCTTTGTCTGTTATGGTGGGAAGCTGAAGGGAAAGGTTCTCTCCAAGCAAAGGTTGTCCCACTGGATAGTGGACGCCATTGCTTTGGCATACCAGCAGCAAGGTTGACCATGCCCCCTTGGTGTGACGGCCCACTCCACTCGGAGTGTGGCATCCTCTTGGGCTCTAGCGCATGGTGCCTCACTAACAGACATTTGTAGAGCTGCAGGCTGGGCGACACCTAACACATTCGCGAGATTCTATAATCTCCGAGTGGAGCCAGTTTCTTCTCATGTACTCGCTTCAACTAGCCGGTACTAGATTCTGCTCAGGTGTCTTCGCTTGCTCGCCATTCCTCTCCACGGACGGGATACGTGCGATATTTTCCTCAGGTGAGCCTAATAAGCCCTGAGTCTCCTCCAGCACTGTCGACGTCAACGCCAGAGTTATGCCTCCGGCAGCTTTCGCGCTTGGCTAGGTGCCTCCATGTGCATGGTTCCCCCTCTGGGCGACCCCCACATGTGTATTCCACTGTAAGCCTCTCTGAGCATGTGTCTTTCCCTCGGCAAGCCACCTTGCCACCCCTGGGGTTGAAATATTCCACCTGCGGCTGGACACCCCAGTGATACTCCATATGCAGCCCCTCGGGGTCATACGTCTATTCCAAGTCCCCCCTCTTCGGGCTGGGCATAATTGCATATTTCCACTGAGATATGCTTCCCAGTGTACCTTGGTATTCCTGTGTTAAGTAGGACTCCTTCGTCCGTGCTAGTCTCACGACAGGGAGCTCAGACTTATGCAGGGCACTGGAAGACAGCCAAGGTGGCGTGATTAGACTGGGGACCCCATTCGTCGTCATCCGACGTAACTCGGAGTGACCACGAAAGGGAACGTCTCGGTTACGTATGTAACCCTCGTTCCCTGAGTAGGGAACGGAGATGTTACGTCTCCCTGCCACTTCCGCTGGGAACGCCTGAGTTCAGTCTCGGCTCCTCAGCGAATAAACATATCTGCATGTTGCCGGCGTACTTCCTTACATACCCACGAGGTGGGGCGGAGTTACGCTATGCAAAATCCGCAGACCCATGGCATTTCATTGCCATTGGCTCGTTTTCTATACTCGAAGGTGATAGGCTTTCTAAGCGAAACCCCATTCGTCATCATCCGACGTAACGTCTCCGTTCCCTACTCAGGGAACGAGGGTTACATATGTAACCGAGACGTTCTCCTCTCTTTTCATCTGTCTTGTGACATTTTCATGGCTAAAGTCTAATTACACTGTATTCAGCACAAACTCTGCTACAATAATATATCAGCAGCATGTGTGTAAAAGTTTGTTGTTTTGAGATAATGACATTTATGCGTGGTTTGTGAAAATACAAAAAAAAATTCTCACTGAAATAAGGTCATGAAACCCATACTGATTATTTCTTCACAAGACTTTTGAAAATTGTATGACGTAGCCTAGAATATTTGCTCTAAAACTATGTGAAAATCACCCTGACTGCTCATTCAGATAAGACAATATATTGATTTAACATTTTTACGACGTGTTTTGTGTGAAAAAGCTTTATGCGGGAGCTCATTAATATGTAAGCTTTTCACACCTGAGAAAGACAAAGACCCTCCCCTAACGGCCCTATTAGGAGCTATCAGGCCCTATCATTCTGAGCAACCTTGCACAAAGAATGAGGAGATTTAAAAAAGAATGGCTTTTAGATTTTTTGGATTTATTTACAACACAACATAATCCAAAGATACACAACAAATGACAAAAAAGCACTCATTGAAAACAATTATCCAAAGACAGAGACCTTTGTGCCATTCCTAAAAACATTGTACATACCTTTCATTTCCAAGGTGTTTGATTTTCACTTTACCAGGTTCATGTACAGAGACTCATGTGAATGTTGAAGTCAGCAGGAGTGGCATCTGGGCCCTGAAAGAAAAAAAAAGTGAACATACTGATATCAAGAGAAAGGCCTGCACGATTTTGGGAATAAATTTTAGATTTTTCTGGTTAAAATTGCTTTTTAAAATTCACAGAATACACACACACACACACATAAATGTTTCCAACAATATATAATATAATGAACACCAGGTTTGTTGTGCCTTGTAGGCATAGGCTATGCGCAGTGCTGCATAAAGTAAAATAATAATAACAATAACCTATAGCAGCCTATAAATCTTCCAAAATATTTCAGTAACAACTAAGCTAGAGAAAAATATATTGATTATCATGTTACTTCAAATGTTTCCATTCGTTATGATGATATGATATGAAATGAGATAATAGTAAAAACATGAAGCCGTTTGGTGCTTTTCAAACGCGATCGCGATCCAAAATATGATACATTCAAACGCGATCGCGCTCAAATCGTTAGCCTCATAACATAATTGCCTAAGTCATTTTTTGTTTGTTCTTGTTTTCCAAAGAAATTGAAATATGACTTAGGCAATTATGCTATGAGGCTAACGAAATATAAAACATTATGGTTACCATACATATATACATTTGAGCAGATATCCAGAAACACAGTAACAGTAAACACGGGTCTAAATATTATAATATTCACCATATATCTAGCAACAGTTCAACTGCAATGTGAAATTTATGCAACAATAAACTAATATGTAAGAATTTCTTACCTTACATCTTTCTTGTCTTCAAATCGCGTTCTTCTTCTTCTGAGGTAGCCTAAATCCAATGTAAGCTCACGGCGCGTCTTTCAAACTCGACGAAAAGCAGAGACTTGTGAAGTGTTTTGGTGTTTTGTTTCTGAGGTAACGAGCGCGTTCGCGTTCCATGTGGAGATTTGCATGTGAATGTCTTTTGCGCGAGTGGGCGTGTTCAAATTAAAAATAATTAGGAAGCGTTTGAGAAGCTGGACATCTTGTTGGTTTTATACAAATTACTTAAACAGAGAATATTTGTTTTCAGTTTGAATCCGATAATTTAGAAGTACACACTTAAATGTTTATAAAGGTATATGGCTCATAAATGTGTGACAAGTATTCGCTGAGTTTTGTTTCAGTTTATAGACGTGCTCAAGAAAAAAAAGTTCACCGCGACGGAGAGGCAGAACGCACACCCTGTTTATTTTCTTTATTTTACAAAAGCACAATGTTTTGATTTGATTGTAAGTGGACACATACAAAAGTAAAAATATCACAGATTCTTTTTTTATATTTCTTTTTTTCTGTATGACCATAAATGACGGAGTAATTTAAGTTTATAGTGCTACAATATGAAGAAAATCCAGCAAAACGCGCCGGCGCGTTTGCCGACCTCAGAGGGTTAATCTCTAAAGATATCTTCGCTGTCGTTACTTTGCCACCTCAAGCACAGAATCCTGAGCTCATCACTGTGTGCAGCCATTTCCATTTTCCAAATTTTACTCAAGGCTTTTGTTAACTTCCCTAATTAGCTTCTGTCCTCAGAATACCAATGAGCATGATTCCCACTCCATGACTGATTTGAACAGGGAGGGGCGCGTGTTTCCAAGGAGACGGCTGAATCAATAATATCTCTGATGATGCATGTATCTGCAGCTCACATGCACATTTACACCACAACTAGACACACACCATTCTGACCGTGTGTGTGTCTGTGTGTGTGCGTGTGTGTGCGTGTGCGTGTGTTGCAGGATAAATAGGGTAAATGCTCTCTTACACCGCCCATCTAATCTGGCTGTGTTCCATATGCTTCAACTAAATAATAATCTGTTTCGGGCGTTTGGAAAATGGACTTCACATCATCTCTTAAACCGTTTATTTGACTAATTTAATTTAAAGAAACACTAGTGACTCTAGTCTAAGCATAAGTTTATGCAACTGTCCCCTGAAATGGGAGAATCAAAGCAGAAGAAAAGAGAGAAGCTGATACCTTGATGGTGGGAAGCACTAAATCCATGGCGGCACATTGTCGAGGGGTGAGACTACGAGCTTCCTCCCGTATCACATGCTCCTGAGAGAGAGAGAGAGAGAGAGAGAGAGAATTATGATTTACTGTTTACATTAAGATTAAAATGTACTTGAAATCTTTTCTTCCATCCATTTACGTTGGTCAGCTACATAAACTACCTCATGTTAAAGTGCCATGTTATACTCATTAATCAGTTTTACCCTCTGCCTGAAATACTCTATTTTAGTTTGTTTAAAACCCGCCTTCTGAAAAGTGTTGTCTTCTCTGATTGGTCAGATGGCCCAGTCTGTTGTGATTGGTCTACCGCTTAGAGTGTGTCCTGGAAATGTAACACCCTTTACCTTAAAAAGGTTTTGGCCCACGAGGCTTCATGAGCAGCTGTAAAAATTATTATATCTATAATAATTAATCAGAATTTAAAGTCCATACAATATGTTTGCAGTGAAAAAAAACAAAAACAGTATCTTTGCAGCATAGCGAAATCTCTTACCCAACTGTTCTTTGAAGGTGGACCAAAGGGTTAGAACAACATGAGGGTGAGTAATTACTAACAGAATTTTCATTTTTGGGAGAACAAACCCTTTAAAAGTCAACATGAAATGAAAAATGTTATTTTTTATGGAATATTGCAGTATTTATGATAAATGATTTATCCATGCACATCTTTATTTTTTTTTCTATTCATGTGCCCTCGTCATTTTTAAACAAAATAACTTCCCCTCCCTCTTGCAGCGAGATATCTTCTCTTCTCTGATGATGTGTTTACTGGCGTGTGGACGGGACAACCTATCACTCACAGGAGATCTACCAGTAGCAATCCACAACAATCCAATCAATTCCACTTGGACAAAATCAAGTCCCGCCTTACATTTGTTCTTGTTCCAGAAGCCATTCCACTCAAATATCCGCCACAATAGGGAAGAAAAGACTATAATAAATTCCATTTCATGCAGACTTTATTAAATTTGATGAAATACCATGCATAAAATGATCATTTAGACTTTTTCTAAAATGTCCAACTGTTTTCAAACTTTCAAGCTTCTCCAGTCAGTTGCTTTAACACCAGGGTAGGGTTGCACCAGCCATTCGTAGGTTCTTTCTTAAATTGGAACGTATAAGTCCACACTAGAGGCTAAGAAACTACTAGCTAGTTTACTACTAACTACTAACTCTGTACTTTGTTCCGTTGCACCATTTGTTCGTAAGGCAGAATGTTGCTAGTAGGTCGTAAGCTCTCCGTAAAGTAATGCATAGTCGCATAATATGACGTTTAGCCTCGATGATCCAATAGCAGCCTTCAAATACGTGAGCAGAAGTTGTGTTGAAATGCCGTGAATTTCAGTTTATCCTTCATTCTAACTTCTTTTGCCTCACGTTACTAATGGTAAAAAATGTTTCCATTAAAAACGATAGCCTACTTGAACATGAAGAACATAAGAGTTTTTATATGTAAATAACATTCAGAAACTGTATTTGAAATGAAATTAATAAGGATCAATAAATAAATATTTATACTAAAAAACATAAGAAATTACGTTTATTGATTATGACTGATATTTGACATGCACAACATGGAACGATGTACACAGCGGCAGGCTGTTTAGGACGGGTTCGTGTTAAAGAGCCGCTAACAAAGTAATCTTTTCACATAATGTTCTCTCTTAAAATGTAAGCGAGTGTAAATGTCAGCATTATCATATGTCTAAAGAACTGAAGTCTGTCAGGTAAAAGAAGAGCTTATTGATGCAGTTCAGACTGTCTGATATTTTATTCGTTACTCCTGATCGGAGAATGCCGTAAATATTTAGTTTATACGCAGAGTTAGGCTTCAACTAAGTTTAATGGTGCAACGCAAAAATATTTAGAAGTGCGCAAGTCGTAACTTGGTGTCCATTTAAGTCAAAACTAGGCTAAACTGACCCCAGAACACTGACTGGATGATATTAGGTGGAAGATTCAGGTAAAACACAAACAAAAGCTCAGGATGTTTGTGAATCACTAGTGTGCATCAGTCTTTTAGTGTGAGTTTTTGCATGTATACAACATTCAGAGGTGAACAGGGCCTTTCCCAGAGAGCTCCTTAGAATCCATTAGAATCAAAAGTGACAGCTTCCAGAAGACTTTGTGGCTTCACCATGATGCAAGACTGAAGTCAGGCAGTTAAACTTCAATTTCATTTAATCGCACAGGTCAATGGCGGTGCAAAGTTTAATACAAATAAGCCTGAGAGTGATATCAGGGTGGCGTGTGAATGATCATTAATCCCACATCAAATCAGTGTAAGTTAATCTGTGTGTGTGTAGAAAGAGCTGATTCTGTCCACTGACTTCTTCCAGTTTAAGGTCACCTTTTTAAAGAAGCAGTCACACCTTTAGCACTTCGACCGAGTGTATTGATCAGGTGTTAAGATGATCTGTACGTCCACTGACAACTCTCTTTTCAGGTCAGTGTACACTTTCAGACTGACCAATAAATCCACAAATACTGAATGCACATTTTGCACAATGCACATTCACTGTGTTTTAGATGTTACTGCACATTTAAAACTTGTCATATAAAGATTTTAATAAAACAGATACATTTCACTTGATGAACAATGCAATAAAAGCAACCACAGATAATCACCTTAGCAACCAAAGGTTATCAGTAGAATTGAAAATGTAGTAAATAGCATGCAGATTCTGTACCACTAGGGGGCAGATTTACTAAACAGGGCAAAATTAGCGAGAGAGCGCAATTCCAAAACAGCGCCGATGGGAGTGGGCAAGTTCTGCACATGATCTACTGATGACGTACAAATTAAAGAACACAGACGCAGTTAGATCATTTCCATAATGACCAACACAATCTACCAGGTAGCGTCTGGTTCAAGACGTGCTTTTTTGGGCGGTAAATAATGGCGCAAACACCAGTACATTGACGAGTACAAACCTTAGTATTTAAATTACCGGTTAAATTACTGGAATGAAATTTAATAAAAATTCATCTACAAATGTTCCTTCAAAAGCTTTCTTTTTATTTATTATTTAAATACTCTCCTCCCATAAATTTTGTGCCTGAAAGGGAAACTCCTACAAATGCATATGCAAAAATAACTGTGTCCACACCTTTTCAGCACTATTTTTTCACGGTGTGTCTTCAGTAAACCCTGGTAGCAGTTTTTTAAAGCCGAAAGAGGGTTTGCGCTGGCGCAAGCAGTTAGTAAATCTGGCCCTATATACAGTCATGGTCAAAATTGATGGCACCCCTGGTAAATATGATAAAAAAAATGGCTGTAAAAAATAAATCTGCATTGTTTATCCTTTTGATCTTTCCTTCAAAAAATTCGCAAAAATCTAACCTTTCATTGAAGTAAAAGAATTGAAATTGGGGGGTAAATCACATTATGAAATAAATGTTTTTCTCCAAAACACGCTGGCCATAATTGTTGGCACCCCTAGAATTTTTTATGAGAAAAATATCTCTGAAGTATTTTTTATATTTACATTTTTAAGCACACCAGGGTGACTAGGAACATGAAATTGTCCAGCTATGACTTCTTGTTTCACAGGAGTTTAAATATGATGAAACACAAAGGCCAGATTCCCTTAATCGTCCATCACAATGAGTAAAACCACAGAATATAGTTCTGATGTGCAGCAAAAGATTGTTGAGCTTAACAAAATAGAAAGTGGCTGTAAGATAATATCTAAAGAATTGAAAATCCCCATTTTGACCATCAGGGCAATAATTAAGAAGTCATAATCAACTAAAGATGTTACGAATCTGCCAGGAAGTGGACGTGTGTCTATATTGTATTAATGGACGGTGAGGAGGATAGTTTGAGTGGCCAAAGACTCTCCAAGGATCATAGATGGAGAATTGCAGAGATTAGTTGAGTCTTGGGGGTCAGAAAGCCTAAAAAAAATTATCAAACAACCCCTACATCACCACATGTTGTTTGGGAGGGTTTCAAGAAAAATCCTCCTCGCTCCTCCAAAAACAAACTCCAGCATATTCAGTTGTCAGACACGGCTGGATCTTCAAAAGGGACCGGATTCTATGGTCAGATGAAACAAAAAAAGGGCTTTTTGGCAGCAAACCCACCAGATGTGTTTGGTGCAAACAGGGATAAAAAGTACCCCATGCCTACGGTTAAATATACTGCTGAATCTTATATGTTGTGGGCCTATTTATTTGCTGGAGGTCCTGGACATCTTGTTCAGATACATGGTATTATGGATTCTAGCAAATACCAACAGATAAAAAATCAAAACCTGACGGCCTCTGCTAGAAATCTTATAATGGGCCGTGGTTGGATCTTCCTTCAGGACAACGATCCAAAACAAACATCAAAATCAACACAAAAATGGGTAACTGAGCACAAAATGAAGCTTCTGCCATGACCGTCCCAGTCCCCTAAACTGAACACTATAGAAAATGAGTGGGCTGAACTGAAGAGGAGAAGCACCAACATGAACTTGTGAATCTGAAGGATCTGGAGAGATCCTGTATGGAGAAATGGTCTCTGATCTCTTGTCAGTTATTCTCCAAACTCATCAGGCATTATAGGAGAAAACTCAGAGCTGTTATCTTGGCAAAAGGAGGTTGCAAAAAGTATTTAATAACAGGGTGCCAACAATTATGGCCAGCGTGTTTTGGAGAAAAACATTTATTTTATAATGTGATTTACCCCCCACTTTCAATTCTTTTACTTCAATGAAAGGTTAGATTTTTGCGAATTTTTTGAAGGAAAGATCAAAAGGATAAACAATGCAGATTTATTTTTTACAGCCATTTTTTATCATATTTACCAGGGGTGCCATCAATTTTGACCATGACTGTATGTATATATACTATACTAATCTGTATAAGCTATAGACTACAATGCCCTAGGTTTAGAAACAGAGCAGCTGAATTATACACACAGTTACTGCAAGACAGAGAACAGGAGCCATAAAAAGCATTTTTGAGGTAAAGCTGCAATTGACCAGAGATGTTTCAATGCATATGAAATGAGAGAGAGGGACAAATGAGATGGAGAGTATCCGCCACAGGACTGTGGAGACATAATCACGAGAAACCCTCCATCTGCCTGACACCTGTTCAGATCCAAAGTGCCCATCCTTCTCTGGATTTAAACTCCTCAGCAGGGTGGATTTAATTACACCAGCAGATCTCTCGCAACCGGGAACGTTTTACGGCGTGATTCTAGAGAAACTGTCATGATGTAAGCGGGCAGCGGTGGAAGCTTTTGATGGACAGCTATAAAGCTTTATCGTAAGCTGGAAACCATTTTCACAGCATACGTTTCAAAACGCGAGCTTCATGAAAGCCCCAAGTACTGCTGTAATTTCTCAAGGAGGATATCTACTTCTGCTCTGTGTCCTCGAGGAGCACTGCCTTCTAAATCGGACAAAACATAAAACTCTGTCAGTCGCAGCCTGTTTGCCTTTCTTCCCTCTGTCAGGATGGAAAACAACAGTTTAAATTGAACATGCCTCGCTTCTATCTACAATATAATACACAAATATTTGTACTCAGAGGCTTGATTATTAAACCAAGTATCTCCCATTTTGGGGGTCAAGTTCAAACCAAGCGGCAACATTCTGGACTCTCTCTTGAATCCAACACGGAAGTGACTTAAACTCATCAAACTCAACTGCAATTCATCGACTGGCCGCTAGAGACAGGCTCCAAAAGAGAGTCAATCCCATAGACCCCCTATGTTAAAATGCCCAACTTTACAGCAGAAAAATATATGTTTACAGTCTGGTACAAAAAGTGGTTTTGGTCTATATAGATAATTTTGCCCTTCATGAGAACTGTGAACTTTGGGCTTCAAAAATGCTCTTTAGAAACTTACAGGTGACGTCACGGACACTACGTCCATATTTTTTTTTTACAGTCTATGGGTCAATAGGTTAACTATGGTCATACTCTTTTACTCTTTTTACTCTTTTATCCACCCTTAAACCTAGCCATACCACCAAACCTGTCCTAGACTTACCCGTATCCCACCTCAATAGCAGCGAATGTGTTTTGCAACATCAACAGATTAAATACATTGTACCTTGTAATTTTTTTTTTGTAATTATCTACTATAATGTCTTAAAGGAGTTACATAAAAAAAAATTACAAGGTACAATGTATTTAATCTGTTGATGTTGCAAAACACATTCGCTGCTATTGAGGTGGGATACGGGTAAGTCTAGGACAGGTTTGGTGGTATGGCTAGGTTTAAGGGTGGATAAAAGAGTAAGGGTAGGATCAACAATGTAATTATAGATGTAATTACATGCAGGAGCATGTAAGTACAATTTAAAAACATGTATGCACACAACAAGTGCATTGTATCAAATGATTAATTGAAATGTTAGTACACAGTTGTTAAATACACTTAATATTAAGTGGGACCCCTGAATTTCTTAACAAAACAAAATCCTCACCTTGAGCTTGGAGAGCTGACCCAGGTCCTTGGCAGCACTGAAAATCATCTGAGCCCCTTGCTGTTAAACAAAGTACAAAACAAAGTGTCAAAAAGTAATTCACTCCTTTAGGAATGAACTGTCTCAGGAGACATGTCGTTCAGCGAGTGAAACAGAATTTGTTTAGTGTAATTGGCAGTCGAGTCTTTGGGTGCAGATTCAGCTTTTTAAGAAGATGGCCAGGAAGCTCCTGAACGAAGGTTTTGTTTGTTCCCGTCACTTTCTGGAATATTATTTACAAAAACAATGAGGGTTATTGTGCACATTTTATATATATATATATATATATATATATATATATATATATATATATATATATATATATATATATATATATAATATTTTATTTAAAAAATATTTTAGCAATAAATAAAAATATATAAGCTATCCATTAAATATTTTATTTCATTTTGGCTATAAAGTAAAATACATAAGGCCTCCATTAAACATATTTATATATGTGTGTGTGTGTGTGTGTGTGTGTGTGTGTGTGTGTGTGTGTGTGTGTGTGTGTGTATGTGTATGTGTATGTGTATATATATATATATATATATATATATATATATATATATATATATATATATATATATATATATATATATATACAGGGGTTAAAGTGGGCCGGCACCTCAGATAAATTAATAAAATAGATTCAAATCAGATCAAATCAAATCATTCTCATCAAATTCAATGATTCTCATCATTCATCAAATCAAAACTGAATATCACCGCCTGGCCCCGCCTTCACAAACACGCTTCCAGACGTTATGTTCTCACGGTTCTCCTGTCTGATTTTAGTGCACCGGTTCATGCCTCCCCTCCCCACTGAACGCCAGCGATTACTAATGCGTGAATGCACTCACGGTGGTTTAGCGCGGTAAAGTTCGATATTCGCCGGACATTTGTTTTCTCTTGTAATATATTTTATTATTTATTATTATATTATTATATTATATTTATACCTGAGAATGCTTTGACGCGTTTCCACAGCGCATGATGCTTAAGGGAACGTCTGCCAATTCCACCAACTGCGTTAAACGTAGACTATAATTTGTATTATTTAAAATTACTTTTAACATTTAAAAACAGACGTTTTCAAATTCCAAAGCTTGCAGAAGGTTCCGATTGGCAATACTGACTTAGGCTACAGTTTTCCTGGTAGCCTTGAGTAAATTAACTTGTCTCAGAAAATGATTCAGAAAACATATAAATATCAGTTGAGCCTTTGTTTACTTTCTTCACTGACACAGACGAAAATGAAAAGACTATCAGTCAAAGTTCAGCTTTAGGAGGGGAAGAATTAGGGCAGAAGGAGAAAGAAAGAAAGATGAAGATGAGGAGAGAGCAGGTATTGACAAATAATCTAATGACAAAGTTTTAAAGCTATTTCTTATCAAAAAAAAATTTGGCCTTCAAGCGCCCTAAATTGCACATATCTTGGTCAGAGAAATCCAAATTTTCTCGGGGGAGCATGCCCCCGAACCACCCTAACTACCTCACATTTCAGTCAGTTTTGGACTTCCCAATTTTATGTTAAAATTTACATTGTGAAAAACAAGGTTGTGTTCCAATTTTAACATAGTATCATCATCATATCAGTGTAGATGTAGATGGACCAAAATAAAAACATTAAAATAAGTATTAAATAAGTATTGTGATACTTGGTGCCACAGTGACAATCTTGTCCCAAAAAGTATTGCTATACCACGATACTCAATATGTTGTCCCACGGTGATGTCCCTGTTGCATACACAAAATTTGAGGGTTCCCCCACCTGCCAAATCCCACTTTAACCACTGTATGTATATATATATATATATATATATATTAGGGGTGTAACGGTACACAAAAATCACGGTTCGGTACGTACCTCGGTTTTAAAGTCACGGTTCGGTTTATTTTCGGTACAGTAAGGGAAAGAAATGCAAACATTAAACTGCAGGTTGTTTATTACTATAAACTTTTTTTAACAAGTTGTTTACACTTTTTTAAACACTTTTTAATAAAATATAATAAAATAGATATAAAATAAAAAAAAGAATAAGAAATAAAATACTGCTGCAAAGTTCTCCACTAAATAAAACACTCTCAGTCTCAAACCAATATCACATAATAAAATATAATGAAAAATATAAATAAATAACTATGATTACAGTGCAGGAACAGAAAATAGCCCTATATTAAAATAACATTAAACAAATATATTAATGTATTATTATTTTTCAATAATCAATCAACAATCAATTTACGATTTTTTTTCCACTTTTTTAATAATTATCAAAATAAAATATAGTCCAAAGCTATAGTACAAAGCTATTATTACCAGAGCATGTGATCAGAGCAGGTCATTTTACCATTGTTGCCAGCATGACTATACCAGCTCAGCAAACAGAAATCTAAGTTACTACTGAGAAATTTCACCTTATTTGAGCGGACTTTGCTTTTCCAGTGCGTGATCGGTACATGATTGGAGTGTTTGGGCCGTTAACGACAGAGCAGAACGCGCAGCGCAAACACGGACTCGAACATTGAGCAGAGAGCGCAGCAGGCCGACACACACACACACACACGCGCGCGCGCGCACGCCACGGAACGGAGAGTGAGGCGGCGCACACGACGCGGAAAAGCTTTTTTTCGGCCTGCAGTCTATTTCATTGTTACAGTGACGACGGTTAAAACACGGGTAAAACCAGAGAATGTCAAATAGGAAAAAACATTAGATCAGCTGCAGGGCGGGATTTGCGCTGAACGCGGAGACTTCCGCCACTTAATATGTTCATGTGGAAACACGAAAATGTACCTATGTTCCGCACACAAAATATTGCATTCAGTCATTCGGTACACACGTGCACCGAACCGAAAGCCCTGTACCGAAACGGTTCGGTACGAATACACGTACCGTTACACCCCTAATATATATATATATATATATATATATATATATATATATATATATATATATATATATATATATATATATATATATATATATATATATATATATATATATATATATGTGTGTATACACACACACACAGACAATATTTTAAATATTAAATTTCATTTTTAATTCAATCAATCAATCAATCACGAAAACAGCTGGTGTTCCTTAATATTTATGACCAGCATTCATATTTGTAGATCCCTTAACCACTAAATAACACTTTTTAAAGACCAACACCTCTCTTTATATATCCAGCTGATGCCCTGGAATTTCCATAAGCTTCTGTTAGGAGCAGATGCAGAGGAGACGACGTTTTGTGTGTGTGTGTTTGGCTAAAAGACTTGTTACACTTACTGTCTGGTCTGAGAGCGGCGGAAGAACAATCTGTCGTTCAATGGTGTTAATGACAATTTTCCACAGCTCCTTCAGAACCCGTTTGAGAACTGTCTTCTCACAGATCTTAGCAAACAGAATAAGGCTGAAGAGAAAAAGAGGGGGATGGAGTGAAAGACAGAAATGCAGCTAGTTACCATGTTTCAAGAAATGTAATTCCGCAGTTCTCTTACTTCTTGTCCAGCAGGTCCATGAGGGGTCGCAGGACCGTCTCTGCGTCCATGGCTGCATTACTCTTGTTCCCTGCATTTCCTTTGATCTGCACGAGCTCCTGGTTCATTTGTTTGACACAATCCTCAATCACTGGCTTGAAACTGTGGATGGACGTGTTAAACTCAGTATGAAAACAACATTCATAATCACACGTAATTTAAAATACTATCATTTAATTTGATAATGAAAACATGTTCAACACATTTTTATCATTTGAACTATTTTTTTTTTTTTTTTTTTATCATTTTATCATTAATCATCTATATGTATATGCTTTTTAATCATGGACAACATGAAACTAATGTAAATTGGATGCTATTTACTTTGTCCATAAATGTCACAGGTCTAATTATGAATGATTCCTTGAATGACTTCCCGTTTTTCATTTAAATGCATTAACTTTCTTCATCTTTGCTTACGTAATCAAAGCTGTAAATCAATAATATCATAGCCTATATCATAGTGTTAACATTTAATTTGTTTGAGGAATTTACACTCTTTACTTGACTTTAGCAAGTTCATTAAAATATGTCTTTATATATAATGCATTATACAAGTTTTTTTTTAAAGTCCCCCTATGGTGAAAATCAAGCTTTTAATGTTGTTTATATCATATGTCTATATGGTGTTTTTAATATGCTTTAAGACAAACCATGTGTAAATTCTTAAGTCTACACCATTGCTGAGTATTATGCTGTGTAATGTGCCTTATAATGCATTGTATGATCTCATGAAAGATTATAACCACAGTTATAATACATTATAATACTTATCTGTTCATTGTTACACCTTTAGACAGTATAATGCATTAAAACATGTGTTTAAGAATAATGCATTAAAACACGACAAACAACTGCAAATATTATAATGCACTTGGTTACAATTATTTATGACAAAATATAATGCATTATACTGTACATGAAAGGCTTTAACTAAAGTGTTACCAAAATATCATTATATTTACACCGGCTCAACAACTTTACCCATTGTTCTCTGATACCTCACCTGGAGCCGAAGACCACGCTGAGCTCATCCAGCACCGTATTGAGCTTATTCTGAAGTTCTTTGAGCAAACCACTGGCCTCAGCATCCAGCTGTAAGAGACACACAGCGTCACTGTCAGTGAACAGGATATGCTGCATATGACAGGAACAGGAAGCACTGAAGACTCAGAATCAACCAGTAATGCCTCTATGAAATATTTAGTTGCATTGCAAATACTAAACTCTTCTGAACTGAAAGTTTATTATACAAAAAATGCATTAATTATTCATATGCAGGGTCAAAAATTCACCAAGCCAACCAACTGCAAATAAAACTTGAGTTTGAGTGAATAAAGCAGTTATTATCCATTTAGTCAGTATTAAAAAGTAAGTTGAATAGCAAAGTAACACATCAGTAACTTGTGCAACTTCTAACCACTTTTACCTTAGTGGAAATCAAAAAGTGCATCTAGGATACAGAAAGTTGTTTTTCAAGAAAAGAACAAAAATAATGAACAAAATTACAGTGTATTTATGTTTTTGACATTTGCAGATTTACAGAGCGATGGAGACTGACTCATCCTGTACATGATGCAGTGAGTGACACAATGACCTGTGATGTTTGTCAAAAATACGCTAAATTAAATACGCTATTATTTCGGTCAATTAAATAGACACATTTTATGATGTCCAACACTGAGTAACCTTGTTGAACTCCAACTTTTCTCTCATTACATTTTATTTATTATTTATCATTACATATTATTATTATTTACTAAATTGTTTTATTGGAGTCAATTTATTTGTGATAAGTACAGTATAACGCAATGAAACATGCCAAATTGTGCGGACATAATTTTTTGGCCAGGCTGTCATACAAATATTTTTTTAATGACAAATATAAAAAATTAACCAAAGTTCAGTGTTTTGTTTTTCCCTCACATTTAAAATATACATATAAAAAAAACAAAAAACATATTGTCCTCATATTTTGATGGTTTAATCAAACGTGTAGGGTCATTAAAAACAAATATCCCCTCCGAACATCACTTTTGTATACAGTAAAAAGTATATGGTTGTATGTTTTGTGTTTTTAACAAAGGTTCACTTGATTTAGAGAACTGGCAGACAGCTTTGTTTTTGTGCCATGGTTGGGTGATTTTATCAGCTTTCTGTCAAGCGTGCTCAGCCTCTGAAAAGGTCTTGACTGAGGAGTCGCTTGACTAATGATGATGGCAAATTCAATACAAGCCTCTCGCCACATCAGAGGCATGAGAGCAGATGAGCAAATGAGATGCAGGTGTTCTGCATTCAAACATTACCTTGTCTGCATCACACAGGTAGATTTTACTGATAATGCACGTGAATCTCCGGTCTACTTCACATTTGACTGTATTCATCATAGTGCAATCAAAAACAATGCTCAATATTTGCAGATTTGCAGTCACACAAAATGTGTCCTAGTGGAAATGACTTTAAAATGCACTTGCTGAAACATTCATGCAAAACGTCTGTCAATTACACTTTCACAACACCCTAAGGGCTGAATTATACAAAAAAACAAAATAATTCTGCATAAAATTAGTGCTATTTATAATTACTGACAACATGGACCATTTTAAAATACTTTACAGGGAAATGACAAACCGAGAAAAAAACGAAAAAAAAAAAAAACTCTTTATACTGGACTTGCTCATCTCTAAATATGCTAAAACTGTGAGGCATACGGCATTATTGATTATGCTAACGTTCCAGAATCTATGGCTGTCCAGTAGATCTAATATGTATAACCTCCATGAGACAAGGAAGAAAGTTGTGTACATTTTATTTCGATGGTCCACTTTAGACATCCTACTAACTATAAGGAAATTTGCAACTACATGTCAACTAACTCTCATTAGAGTATTAGTAGATTGTAGTAGATTGTTAGTAAACTGTTAGGTTAGGATTAGGTGTTAGGGGTTGGACACTGAAACTGAAACACTGGCCAATATTTCATGCCTATATATGTGCAGCCTGGTGGCCAATCTTTACTGATTTTACAATCCGTCAATAAGAGCAGAGTGTGAAGGTTGAATTAGCAGAGCTGTACATAAAATAATGTAATCCAAAAAACATAATGGGAGACACATCCGAGTTCAAAAGAGGACAAATTGTTGGTGTACGTCTTGCTGGCTCATCTGTGATCAGGACAATAAGTCTTTGTGGTGTATTGAGAGCTATGGTATCCAGGGTTATGTCGGCATACCACCACGTAGGTCGAACCACATCCAACAGGAGCAACTGTCAAAGCAAAAGGAAGCTGTCTAAAAGGGATGTCCAGGTAATAACCCGGATTGTATCCAAAAACATAGAGCTACCCAACTCACAGCAGAATTCAATGCGCACATGGACTCTCCTGTTTGTCGAGAGCTCCACAAAGTCAATATTCATGGTCTGGCTGCTATGCCAAACCTTTGGTCACTTGTGCCAATGCCAAATGTTGATTTCATTGGTGCCAACAGTGCAAATCTTGGGCTGTGGACAATGTGAAACGTGTATTGTTCTCTGATGAGTCCACTTTCATTGTCTTTCCCACATCAGTGGGAGAGTTACATTGTGGAGAAGCCACAAAGAGGCTTAACACCGGACTGTTGCGTGCCCAGACTGAAGCACGGGGGAGGATCAGTGATGGTTTGAGTTGCAATATCATGGCATTCCCTACTGTGCTTGATGGGCGCATCCTGGATGAAGCATGCTGGAGGACCATGTGCACCTAATGGTTCAAACATTGTACCCTGAAGGGGGTGCCGTGTGTCAGCATGATAATCCATAAATACACACAGCAAGACTTGTGACAGAAAGGTTTGATGAACATGAAAGTGAAGTTGAACATCTCTCATGACATGCACAGTCACCAGATCTAAATATTTTGAGCCACTTTGGGGTATTTTGGAGGAGAAATCAGATGTTCCTCTACCAGCATCACATAGTGACTTGGCCAATGTTCTGGAAGAGAAATTACTCAAAATCCCTCTGGCCATTGTGAAGGACTTGTATCTGTCTTTCCCAAGACCAAGTGATGCTGTATTGGCCGCAAAAGGAGGCCCTACACCATAATAATAAATTATTGTGGTCTAAAAACAGGTGTTGCGGTTTCAGTCCAACCCCTATAGTTTCAAAGTTACTTGCATAGAATGTCTGTTGGGGGACCATCAAAAAAAAAGAATTAATAGACATTTAGACTGTCTACTAAAACTCTAATGACTGGTAGTTGATATGTAGTTGCAAAGATACTTAGTAGGATGTCTAAAGTGGACCATTGAAATAAAGTGTTACGAGAAAGTTTTCCTTCCTATGTTTATTAGTTGCATTTTAATGTCAATGTTCTTGTATAACACCATAGCTGTGCTTGGGTGAGGCAGGACATCCATGTAGTCAGGGATGGATGGCTGACTTGTGAATTGTAACAGCGTTTATGGTTCCCGGTAAGCAGAGGGGCGGCTAGATCAATCAATGATGGCAGCGGGCCAATGCTCGTGCAAGAGACCTCATCAGGTTAATGGAGATCAGAGGAGATGTCGGTCACCGAAGAGGTAATGGAGGTAATTCTGACTGATAACACAAACACAACAAATGCTTTGCAAGTGTGACCCATAAAGAATGCTTGTTTAAATGAAAAAGAAACGGAAAAAATAAAAAATAAATGATATTGTGCTTGATGAAAAGTCTATTTTTTTTAGAGCACCACCACTTCAATTCTCATTACTGTGATGTGAATAAATCTCATATGCATTACTGTGATATATACACTACCATTCAAAAGTTTGGTTACAGAAAAAAGAAAAAAAAAGAAATGCTTTTATTCAGCAAGGATGCATTAAATTGATTAAAAGTTACAGTAAAGGCATTTATAATGATAAAAAAGATATAGATTTTTTTTCTCTATACACCAAAGAATCCTGATAAAAATGGAAATGTTTCTTGAGCAGCAAATCAGCATATAAGAATAATTTCTTAAGAATCATGTGACACTGAAGACTGGAGTAATGATGCTAAAAAATTGGATTTGCATTACAGGAATAAATTGCATTTTAAATTATTAGTATTTATTCATGGTTTCTTTTGTTGCATCGTCAAACAAAAATGTCACAAAAAACGAAAAGGGCCGTTTACACAACACTGTTTTCATCTAAAAACGGAAAACTTTTTATGCGTTTTGGCCATTAATTTACACGACAACAGCGTTTTGGGGGCCTGGGTTTCAAAATGTATGTTTTTGAAAACGAAACCGTTGTAAATCGGTGTAAATTTGCCGTAAATTTACATAATACAGTGCTTTAGTTTTAGTTTTATAGAAAGTAACACTAAAATTGGACGTAAAATATATTGTTTGTATAGTGTTTGTATAGTGTTTAAATATAAATACACATTGGTTCTAATGACAGAAGTGAGGGAGAGGGGGAGAGGATTTTTCAGGAGTGATGATATTACTGTGCCGAGTCGAAGTGCTTCCAAGTGCTATTCCGCCATACATTATATAGTTATCCTTTTTACCCGCTTAGAAAAGCGCCACGTTTTATTTTGTGTCACCATACTTGGTCGTGTAACTACTCGTGTAACTGTATTTAAATAGGGAAAACGTGGAGGTGTTTGGTCGCTTCTAACTTCATCTCTGTTTGGTCCCTAATGAATGAACTGGGCTAAGCTAAGTGCTATCAAAGTGCCGCCGTGTGCCAGAGCGATTGAGTGCACACACCGAGACGAGAGAGGTATGTATCAACTCGTCTTAGTTAAGGGAATAACATAGTTTAATATGAAAAAAACAGTGGAGTGTTCCTTTAATGTTAAGTTATAACTAAATTCATTATATTCTAATTTGAATCCTAATTAGGGAATCATGATGTGAAATTGTAGAAAAGATTACTCTTGTATACTGCACCTGTGGTCTCCCTCATATCATTAATGAGCAGATAACAGATGCTTGAAGGTGGTCAGTTTTCACCCCGAGACCCCGTTTCAGAATGACGGACAGCAGTGGGAACATTTCTGCTATCTAAGCTAACTTTGACTTCTGCAATTAATTTTTCTTGGACAGTTTGGGATCTTATATTTATAAATCCATGATAACGAGCCACTGTAATTGCATTTTTCTTTCAGTTTGCTAATTGCTTTGGGAACATTGGCGCTGCCAGAGCATGACAGGATTATATTTGGAGCGTTTCGCTTTTGCTCTCTCAGAAGGAGTTGGAGTTTCATTAAGGAAGCAGAATCATATATTAGTCATACTTTCAAACAGCTGCGATCCTTTTTTAAGCACTGTAGCCTTAATTTCAAGAGAGGCAAGACATATAACCTTAATCTGACAGACCTCTAGCACTTGTACAAATGATCTGTATGACAAATGATTAATTTGATTTTGAAGTATTTTATGACTGCCCAGTGATTTCACCACATTATGGAGCGTCTTTCAACGACCGCTGTTGTGATTATGAAACCATACAGATGTCAATACAGGGACGGAGCAAAGTTGGGAACATTTTTTTGCCAACAGGGTAAATTTTGATAAAGGCAAAATAAAATAAAACAAAACAAACTTTGAGTGCTGGAGAATAGATCAACCTAAACATCAGACTAAAACCTCTTGCAGCCTATACTTCATTTGGAACCCAAAATAACCACAAACATTGCACATGATTAAAAAGCAAGTTGGTGGCTGTCGGTAAAGTGTTACATGTAGTTCAGCAAAAAAATGAAAATCTTGATAATCATGTCAATTTACACGCTTTATGTCATTTTAAACCTGTCACTTTTTTTCCATGGAACACAAAATAAGTCAGGCAATATGTTTACGCATCTCTTTTCCAAAGGGAAATGATGCAATGCAATAAAAGTGAATTATAATGGGGGGGTTTTATGCTCCAAAAAGCACCAGAAAAGTAACATATGCTATATTAATGAATTTTGACCAACATTTATCATATGACTTCAGAAGAGTTGGAATATGTGCACAGTTATATATGCATGCGAATGAGTATTTATGATACTATTTATAATACTTTTAAGGTGCTGTTGACATTTTTGAAGCTTATTCACAATTATTTTCTTACATTGCATGGAAAAAAATATATCATTCTTATCAAATTTTCTTTATGTGTTCCACAGGTTTGAAACTGCACACTCAAACAATATTCAGGCCTTTTTTATAAGCAATTTAAATACGTAAATATTAAAGGGTTAGTTCACCCAAAAATGAAAATTCTGTCATTAATTACTCCTTATGTTGTTCCAAACCCGTAAAACATTTGTTCATCTTCAGAACACAAATGAAGATATTTTAAATATTTTAAGATCTTCATTTGTGTTTCGAAGATGAACGAAAGTCTTACGGGTTTGGAACGACACGAGGGTGAGTAATTAATGACAGAATTTTCATTTTTAGGTGAACTAATCCTTAATATTTATGTATTTGTTTTTGGTAGAATTATCTTATTCTCCAAGGCTTCATTTATTTAATCAGAAATACAGTAATATTGTGAAATATTATTAAAATTTAAGATAATTGTTTTCTAGTTTAATAAATTTAAAAATGTAATTTATTCCTGTTATGTTAAAGCTGAATTTTCAGCATCATTACTCCAGTCTTCAGTGTCACATGATCCTTCAGAAATCATTCTATTATGCTAATTTGCTGCTCAAGAAACATTTATTATTATTATTATTATTATTATTAACAATGTTGAAAACAGTTTTTGCTGCTTAACTTTTTTTTGTGGAAACAATGATACTGTTCAAACATTTGTGGTAAGATTAAAAAAGTTAAAATTAATAATTTTATTCATCAAGGATGCATTAAAGTGATCAAAAGTTACAGTGACGATATTTATAATGTTAACTACATGCATGCTTTAATAAATGCAAATAAATGCTGTTCACTGAATTTTCTTTTCATCAAAAAATCCCTTTCAAGGGAACTCGAGCTGCGGGAAACGCTGCGGGAACGCCTCTGCGTGATTGCGTCATGAAGTACGTATGAAACCAGTCCAATGGCGTGACGGAACATCATGTGACGTCATCGACCAGAAAACTATAAATCACACCTGAACCAAACAGCGTCAGCTTCTGTGTCTTCAGCAAGTGCTCTATGTGAATCTATGTTCCTGGTGTTTCTTGTCTGTCTTAGAATTTGCTAGGCAGATATATATATATATATATATAAACATAAAATTTATAATGGCGAGCGAACAACATTTCAATAGTGTGTTCATCCCTACCAAATCTACATCACGGGTGGGGATACACATGTATTGTGTGTTGTTTGTTTGGGAGCACAGCATGCTCAAATCAGCCCTCGAGGGGGCTGAATATGAGCATTGTTGTGAGACAGTTGAGAACGCTGTGCTCCCGCCGATCGTTCTTTGAGGAGGGCGCCTCTGCTCTCGTTCATCGCGGCTCTCGTCCAGCTTCTGCCGAGGCAGAGCGGCGGCTCGAGTCAAGGGGTTCGCAAAAGGATCTGGCAGAGGGGTTAGAGACGGGCTTCGCCCTTTCTCTGCCTTCACCTGCCAGGTTCAGTGTCTCATCTCGGGGTCGGAAGCACGTTACTTCCACCCCGAATGAGGCACCGGTACTGCAACTATCCAGTTCTGAGGAGCTGAATGTTGTAGTTATCGAAACAGACTCGCCACTTCATGTAAGCAAACAGCCTATTGAATCGTGTTCCTCCCTGCCCTCACTACATTATGAGCGGGTATACATGCGGTTAAAGTGTTTGTTTGGGGGCGGGGCATGCACGTCATTGTGGGCTGACAGTTTCATTCATAAAAATGTTCCCTATGTGTAGAAAAACAAGCACTATAAAAGGAAGTTTTAGCTCCGCCCCTGTTGAGTCTTAACTAGCTTGGATCTCGCGCTTGCTGAGGCAGCGCGTAGATTATGGGTCAACATAAAGAATCTACGTCTCGGAGCAATATATTTATAATGCGGAGGAAACTGAGCTCAAGGAGTTCCCCTTTCTCTCTTTTTCCTATTATCACAACTAAAATGTGTGTTTGCAAGCTATGATTCTTTTTTTATCTGCACTGTAGGGAAGCTCAATAAAAATATCAAAGATGCTTACTCTTAAGCAAGTCGTGTCACAAATCAGGTCCGAGGACTGATTTGTCACGTTAGATCTAAAGGACGCATACCTCCACATTTCCATCCTTCCACAAGACAGGAAGTTCCTGAGGTTCGCTTTCGGGGGTGAAGCATACCAATATTGTGTTCTTCCTTTCGTAGACCAGCCACTTTAAAGCAGTTTCAAAAACTGTTAGGTCTGATGGCAGCAGCATCCAACGTTATACCTTGCAGCCTGTTGTATGTGAGACCATTGCAGTGGTGGCTCAGGACCAAGGGGTTCTCCCCGAGGGGAAAACCACTCTGCATGATCAATATTATGTCTTAGTTATGTGGAAAGAACCTTGGTTCCTATCCCAAGGGCCCTTGCTGGGATCTCCTTGTCATCGCGTCACGCTAACGATGGATGCTTCCCTCACGGGTTGGGGGTGATCATGAGTGGTTGCCATCATCTCTCGTAAAAAGGTATAGTAACTGTCTAGAAATGTTGGCGGTGTTCCAGGCTCTGAAACACTTCACCTCCCAGACCTGAGGGGCCATCCTGTGCTTGTTCGGTCAGACAACACATCGGTGGTCTCCTATATAAACCATCAGGGGGGTCTGCGATCGCGCCCCTTATACAAGCTGGCTCACCAGATCCTCCTGTGGGCCCAGGGGAAGCTACTTTCTTTGAGAGCAATATATATCCCAGGGTACTTAAATCAGGGGGCAGACATCCTGTCGAGGCAGAGGACAAGGCCCGGGGAGTAGAGACTCCACCCCAAGGTGGTGGAGCTCCTTTGGGAGAACTTCGGTCGAGCCGAGGCCGACCTGTTCGGAACCCAAGAGACCACACATTGTCCACTGTGGTTCTTACTCAGCCATCCAGCTCCTCCGGGGTTAGACGCTATGGTGCAGACATGGCCGAGGTCACATCTGTACGCATTTCCCCGATTACTCTGCTCCCAGGAGTTCTGGAAATGGTTCGCCAGGGTGGGGTCAGTCTACTGCTAGTAACTAGGGTTACATATGTAACCCTAGTTCCCTGAAGAGGGAACAAGACGCTGCTTCACCCTGCCATACTCCTGGCATGCCCGTGATCGACTTGGTTAAGCCTATCAGAAGCTGACGCTGTTTGGTTCAGGCGTGCTTTATAGTTTCCTGGTCGATGACGTCACAGGATGTTCTGTCACGCCATTGGACTGGTTTCATACGTGCTTCATACGCAATCACACAGAGGCGTTCTCGCAGTGTTTCGACACAGCGTCTCGTGGGAACTAGGGTTACATACGTAACTGAGACGTTTTTACTGTATTTTTGTTTAACCTGTTAAGCTGCAACCCCACTTTTGAAAAATCCCCAGAAATGACATACCCAAACTGAAACAGATACAGTTCATGAACCCTTTGTACTAAAAGCACAAGTATGGTCTCATTTGAAAGCTGACACCTGGCAGTTTATTGTAAATGTAGAATTAATTATTGTCATAATGACAAAAATTGTTATAAATAGCTTCAAAGTTTTGTAAAGTTATTAGAAATTAATTTTTATGAAACATCCTCATGAAAATAAAATTGAAGTTGGCACTGGAGCAATCTAGAAATGCACTACAGCTAAAGCCACATGTCTAAACATTTTATGTTTAAAATCTGAAGATAATAAGTCCAAAACTCTGTATTTAGTTAAATGTTTTTCAAGACCATGTCAGTTGACTTTATTTTGATTTGACGCTAAGATGCTTCTGATGTTTATTGCCATCTTCTAAACATCAATTCAGTATATTGTCTCTATTGTTTTGTGGTGCAAACGAGCCCCATTCAGTCTCAGTCTCTCCCTGCACACATTCACACCTCTCCAGCCTGGTTATGGCTCTAAATATGCATTTCTTTTGTCTGCATTATAGTTACTAACGACTGGCTATTCACATGCTATTCATAGGGTTTCAGTCCCTAATTTATTTTCTCAAAGTTCACCTCACATTTTAAATAAAGAATAAATAACATTCTTGAATAAAGAAACTTTCAGTAAGCATTCAAAAAAACATAAAAGTATAACTTCTAGGTTGCAGGTGCACCTAGGGCTAGCTAGCATGTTAGCTTAGCACACCATCAATACACGACCATTTATGAGATTAAAACCATGTTTGTGCTCCAAACTTACTTTTATAACGCAAGTGGAGTATTTTAAATAATCTTCTGTGATATAATTTGGCTTCAGATAAAAAAATCAGACAGAAAATATACTATTGTATACTGTTCTGCACAATGATAGTCTATATAGATTAGCATTACATTATAAATATAATCTATTATTATGAAAATACCTGGCATGTCTTGAAAAACACAGGTAACTCAAATATCATTGCAATCATGTTTATTATCTTCAAAACATCTTTATCTGCATTTTACAGCGCGAACTCTGTAGCTTTGTGTGTAGCAGTGACGTCCTGGAATGTCACATGATCATGGCTCTTCTTCATGTTCCATATATGGACAATTATTGTGCATATAGCGCCCTCAGGCTATTGGTATGGATTGAAAACACAGTATCAGAGTATGCAAGCGCTCATAATGATTACATCGACGCATTTGGGTATAAATTCAATAAATATTATTCCTGTCTATAGAAATATGATGTGAATCTATGAGAATATATCAATATTTCTCCAAATCTGCAAATTTTTGAGCTAAAGCCCTGAGGGACGTTGTTTTGTGTATCGCTGTCATGACGCAGCACGAGAGTTTTTTTCTGAATGAAAGCGGCTGACGCGCATAATTCATATTAAAGGTATCGACTCATTTTTTTCATTTCATAACTCCTGACACAAATTAAGAAATAACTGTCGCTATACGTTTCTCAGAATACAATAGTGGTCAAATACTGAAACTTGAGTCTTATATCTTTTTAATGATGTATAGTTTGTCGAAGTATAACATTAAATCTGATAGTAACTTTGAGCTATATATATAAAAAAAAACGCTTCAGTGCGCCGACGCACTGGTGAGGCTTAACAGGTTAAATGAATGCAGCCTTGGTGAGCATAAGATACTTTTTAAAAACATTAAACAATTTAAATGTTTCCAAACTTTTCACATGTACTGTAATATAGTTAACTAATGTTAACCGATTGAACCTTATTTTAAAGTGTTACCAACTATTCCATGTTTTTTTTTTTCATACATTCATTTAATACTTGCGTTTCATTCATGTATGACTGACAAATATGTATCACATTAAGTTCATTAGTTAATGTTGAAACTGCGTAATCCACATGGATTGAAATTTAAATGTAATTCAAATACATAGATCTTAAATTTAGGCCTAAATATTTATTTGAGAGCTTGAGAGTGAGAAAATGATGACAGAATGTTCATCTTTTGTCTGAACTGTCTCTAAGTTGAGGATTAGCAGCCTCTGTTACTGAAGATAATCATTCTTGTGAGGTTTCATGCTAGGTAACTCGAGCAGGTGCAACATGCTCTTAAGGGGACTGAACAGGAAGTGCGAGTGACAGGAAGTGAGGTGTGTTTCAATAAGTGTGAGAGTACTCCTACTGCTCAAACCTGGCCAGTAAAACTGATCAACTGGGATGAATTAAGGCCGTACACTACAGCCGGAATTCACAACAGAGATCTGGTTCAGTGTCTTCATTCACTGTCATTTAATGTTGCTCCAAACCCGTTTCAATTTTGCACATAAGACTTACATCTTACGGGCTTGGAACGACATGAGCGTGAGTAAATGATGACAGGATTCTACCGATTTCTGCAGCTGGTCTGGCTGTAGAGCACTGGCCTAGAGAGATGTTAGAGGAAACCTGTCCACACACCTTGCAGAAGACCACAGTCCCTTCCTCCTGGTGCAAGAGCCCAGAGGAGACGGGAATGACAAGAAACAAGGATATTGTCATAGTTGGAGAGGTTTATCACATTTACAGAAGAGAGAGAGAAGCATTACAACACGCATGCAAAATTCACAAGGGATGCTAAGTTGCGTTCACATCATGACGGAATTCACATAATGAGGAAATTCATGAGGAATCATTTATTTCTATGGCAACACTGGATGTCAAATGGATCCATGTGTGGCTTTGTTGTTCATGACATCATAATATTTGATCACTACATTAATTAACCTAAATTCTTTTTAAATATCCAGATTTTTTCCTGATTTTCTGTTAATGGTTCTTGAACTGTCACTGCTAAACAGACATGCAACAGTGTTTCCTGCATCACTATTTAGCGGCATGTTCTGCTAATGGATCTACAATTTTGGTACGTTTGCAGTCTCAATTGAATGTGATTAGAAAAAAATTCTAGCTTATGCAAAACAATACTAAGACTATAAATAGACAGCATGTGTTTGATCTGGTTGCGAACAACAAAAACATGCAAACAAACAACCAGGTGTTCGTTTCCCAAAAGCATCGTTAGCCAACCATGGTCGCAAGTTCCATCGCCCTAGTGAAAAAAGTATACTTTATTGTATTTGAAATTTTTTATTTTTTTATTAAATTCAGTTTATTTTTTAAGTGTATTTATTTGCACTTTATTTAAATTATATTTTAGGTATATTTTAACTGTGTGCTGGAAATTCATTGTAACAATGCATTGAAAGTATACTTTCAAAATACATTATAGTATACATTAGTATTTGTACAAAGTATAGCTAAGTATTATTTGTTTATTAATGTGCATTTGTTATTGAATACAAAGTGTGCAATTTGTAGTATTCTATGGTCGGCGCCGACATATAGCGCCGTTGTGTCGGGAGACCTGAGTTCGAGTTCCGGCTCGTGGACCTTTCCCGATCCCGTCCCCCACTTCACTTCCTGTCTAGCAACTGTCCTATCCTAATAAAAGGCAAACACGTCAAAAATAAATCTTATATATATATATATATATATATATATATATATATATATATATATATATATATATATATACACACACACACACACTTACGGTATATTGCTTGTATGTTTTGAAGACTCGTAATGAATTTGTAATGTACTTGTAACACAAATAAAGTACACTTTAATATCACTAATCAAGCATGTAATTAGTCCCTACACAGGCATATACTTACTAAGTTGTTCCAATTTAGTACACAAAAGTACACTAAATACACTTAAAGTTATGCTTTACTATAATTAGTTGTTTCAAAATAGCACACTTCAAGTGAACTAATTGTTAACACTTGAATTATACTAAATTAGTCTGGCTGCAAGTATACCTAGCATTTTTTTCGTTATCAGTGTTTCTGAAACCATAGTTCTAACGAACATTCGCAAACAGCATCGGAAAATTGTGTAGTTGGAAAGACAGCTTTCGACCTGTGGTTAGAAGCATAGTTTCTTGTTTGCATGACATGTGTACTCGATAAATCCTTATCTTGAGCCAAAAAAGCAAGCTGACATTTATCTTTTATTTATAATACAAATGTCATTTAAGTCTTTTAGTTTGTCAAGAGATTTAAAGCACCATTTTTGAAGAGTGCACATGATGTGCGTACGTGCTCTAGTAAGTGAGAACGAGCCTAAGATTGAATCTAAAAATAAAGCAAAATAACTTAAAGGAGAACTCCGGTCAATTTTAACATTGAGCTCATTTTTTTGTACATTTGGAGTGCTGTCAACACAGAGAACAATGACAAAAATCGGTGTTGCCTACACCGAGTTATTCTATTTTTAAAATTTGCACCCTGTTGACTTCAATGGGGCAAGTACTAAACCTGCTTTTAGCCTCTTAACATCCTTGATGTGTCATTACAAGTGCACAGAAAATGTGAGTGATTCCTTCAGAGTGAACACGAGTGAGTCTGACTGCAGTAGATGTGAAAGATATGTATAAAAATTATGTTATTTAAGCCAGCGCAAATACCTTTGTTTACATCCTGTTTTTCGGTTGAAGTCCAAAGTAGTCGATTGCAGAGTTCACACGCATAGGTTTAATACCTATGATCACGCGCGTGAACTCTGCAATCGACTACTTTGGACTTCAACCGAAAAACAGGATGTAAACAAAGGTATTTGCGCTGGCTTAAATAACATCATTTTTATACATATCTTTCACATCTACTGCAGTCAGACTCACTCGTGTTCACTCAGAAGGAATCACTCACATTTTCTGTGCACTTGTAATGACACATCAAGGATGTTAAGAGGCTAAAAGCAGGTTTAGTACTTGCCCCATTGAAGTCAACAGGGTGCAAATTTTAAAAATAGAATAACTCGGTGTAGGCAACACCGATTTTTGTCGTTGTTCTCTGTATTGACAGCACTCCAAATGTACAAAAAAATGAGCTCAATGTTAAAATTGACCGGAGTTCTCCTTTAATATAGCAAAATATAGCAAAACATCTAGCATTAATTCGATTCAAATCTGTCTCAACTCATATTGGTTTGAACCAATTTAACAACTCACTGACTGTATCACTCATTGCTGAAATGTGTAACGACAATGAGAAGAAACCAACCACAGACTAATTTTCTTCCAGAAAATTAATTCAAACTCTCTACTTCCTGCCGAACAAAACAGAAGATTTGTTCAGAACGTCAAATGATCCTCATCACTCTGGCTATTTAAAAGAGCCTCCCCCCAACACTAACTAAATAGCTGGTCAATACTAAGCTTTGTTGCCAAAACGCTGACTGTTTAAGAGAAAGACAGAGACCAAGGTCTCACACAAGGGTCCTCACATTCCAGGGTCAAATCACCAATCCGGGGCCATAAAATCAGGCTCCAGCTGGTCTACGCTAACCAACGAAAACCCCCAACTAAGAACTTTTATGAGCCCAGCTAAAGGAAGAACTTGTCAATATGAGGGGGTTTTTAAAAGACAAACTGGTTCAGAAATGACACCACAGCATTCCTGATCCCTCCTCCTTAAGACCTCTGGACAAAACAAACAGAGTTCTGTCTCTTCTAAACCAGAAAACTGAGATTCTTCCTATAGTATACGTAAAACTCATTCAAGAACAATTTTCAATGGACTCTTTAAAGATACATCAAAGCATCATACATCATTCTATGTGTTTCTACGATATATGTGTCCATTTAATATGCTTTAATCCCATATAATTCATGTAATTGTTATAATTATTAGGTGTGTGAATGACAGTGTGTACTGTTTCATATCAACGCTATCTTACGAACACAACTAGCAAGATGGTTGGAATTAAATCTGTGTAAAATGTTTTGCATTCTTATAATACTAATGATGGCTAAACTGTAGCCTCTGTTCTCTCTGCTAGTAAGGAGATCCCAGATAAGACATGATTTATGACTTTGAAAACAAAGCCAGTGTCTAATTGGTCCGCTCTCTTCAGGAGGGGGGACAAACTTTTAGCTTAAAACCTTAGACCCAAAAACTAAACTCTCTCTCGCTGCTCTCGAATCTCTCTCTAAGTTCCTCTCTAAGTTGCTCACTAAGTTCGTTCAAAATGTTCTGATACAGAAGACCTCTCAACGAGTGCAGAACAAAGACGAAGACGGCAGACGATGGTTTTAGTAACCATGTAACGTTAACAGACGAGCAGATCAACCCAAATTAAGATCAGATGGGTTAGATTTATTCAAGCCATCTTACTACTCTCGTCTAAATTTTCTTTTCTTTTCTGAGTTATCATTTCCTTTACTTTCCGTTGTGAGTCTCGGTTCTAAGTTAAGTTTTGCGACAAGACTTCGAGCCACGTTTCTTCTGCAAAGCCAGCTTCAGACAAAGACTTTCAATTCATCCGCCAGCACAACACGTGACTGGAACGCCGCAGACCCAGGCACAAGGAGACCACAGCCGACGAACGAACCCGGGGAAACCCTCTGTTACGCAACGAAGGGAATTCCCAAAAAGGAACGCAGAAGACAAGCAAGTAACCTCCAGACTAAAAGCTGAACTGGTGTATTTATATAACTTTAATAACCTGCCTAAAACGATAGAAGGGTTAAATTAATGTTTGATGGTTCGTTCAGGTCATGTCTAAGTGCATATGGAATCGTGAGATTTCATCCTTTCACTCTTAAACCCACTCTTTCCTCACTCTCTTCCTTTCTGCAACTCGTATGAATGTGTGTGTGTGTGTGTGTGTGCGTGTGTGTTTGTGTTAGACATTAGCTGTATGTGTTAGTATATAATCAATAAAGTATTGTTTGTATTTGAAAAGAGATTGCTTGTGTATGTGCTTATCAAATTTATTGTCTTGAACTTCGATTTAAGTTACCTATGCTTTTACCCTTAATTTATTTCTTAATTTATGGTTAGCTGGGGATTATTCTTTCTTGGCCAGGAAGATATTATATTTCCTAGAGTTAATAATTGGTTATGCTTTCTGTTCGTTGGATGAACTGATAAAATGATCATACTATTGATTCTGCTACAGTAAATTCTGAAAATAATTAAATTATTAATTATTGTTCATAATTCGTTATGAAAAATAATTAATTATATTTATACGTGGGCGTATAAACGCTACAAATGATAATTATTGATTGTTATTGTATTTTTTGAGAAGAGTGTAATTTCTGACTGGTTGTTCGTACTGTATTATGTAAAGATAAAGATACACATTCACAGTTTTGTCCCAAATAAATGGTCATTTGTTTTCACAGTATTGTTTTTGTTTAGTATATTTGTGAAGTCTCGTTGAAAGGACTAGATGTTACAATCCCTAATGTTTGCACCACTTCTAATTCGGGAGTTCTTAAAGGATGGTTGCTATAAGGCTTTCCCGGTGGGACACATCTTCAGTTGTGTACTGCAGCATCACAGGGTGTTTCGGCCAATTATCACAATACACCCTCTGCTGGGGCAGGCCCACCACAGGTTGATCAAGCCTGGGTGTGTGTCCTGCGATTAGCTGTTCGCCTTAGCAGCCCAGGTGGTGTCGCTCCTCTTCAGCCACAGGCAATTGCTCGTCCTCTTGGCGGTGTTGGCCAGCTCTTTGATGGCTTGTCTGTAACCCTGCCCCCTGACTCCGACCTCCCTAAGGAGCTTTGCTGTTGTGCTGGCTAAAAAGCCCTTACACCCCACCTCCACCGGGCGCACCGTTATCTTCCAGCCTCTGTCCTCTGCCTCAGCTGCTAAGTTGGAATAGCGCAGCTTCTTACGCTCATACGCTTCTTCGATGGTGTCCTCCCAGGGAACTGTCAGTTCTATGATATAGGCGAGCTGGCAGGACTTAGACCAGAGAACGAGGTCTGGTCGCAGGGTGGTTGTTGTAATCTTGTACTGCGCCGAGTCAAAGTGCTCCCAAGTGCTATTCCACCACACATTATAGTTATCCTTTTTACCTGCTTAGAAAAGCGCCATGTTTTATTTTGAAACCCTGGATCCCGGCCTTCTGCACAGATGTATCAACAAAGTTGTTTCTTTGCAGGAATGTAGTGAGCCTTTGGGCCAGGACACTGAAGAAGATCTTTCCCTCTACATTCAGCAGGCTAATCTGGCGAAACTGGCTGATGGATGACGAGTCTTTCTCTTTGGGGATTAGGATACCTCCTGCTATTCTCCATGCTTTCGGTATCACCCCCTTCTGCCAAGCCACCTTCATCAGATTCCAGAGGTATTTAAGGACTCCAGGGGTGTTATAGAGCCTATACGGGATACCATTGGGCCCAAGTGCTGATGCTGATCTCGCCAGCCTCACAGTCTTCTCCACTTTTTTCTCCATGTGGGAGGCCTTACGTCCATTTGATGTTCAGGTGCATGAATTGGTGGTATATCATTCGGAATAGTGACTGGCTCATGCCTCCGATCATCAGAGTAGGTCTTCCTCAGGTGCTCTTCCAGATCTTTTATGGGCACTTTGAGACTCCCTCTCTTTTCTTGGTCAAAGAGGCCTTTAACAAAGCTGTAGGGATTGCTGTAGAAGAGGGTCCTTGTCTGTTTTTTCCTCTTGCGTTGTCGTCTGAGGTGCTCTGATCTTCGCAGCTTTGTCAGCCGCTGCTTTATCTATTCTATATAATTAGGCCTAATTATTTATTAAATATTGAAAACCTCATCAATCAAAAGGGAATTATAACTGTTCAGAGGAATCAGAATCGGAACCATAATCATTCAATTCTAATCTTAAAGAACCACAGAAAGTGCCCCAGGTAACACTGTCTATGCAATGACATTTAAAACAGAAATATGTTGATATAGGTAACTAGCCACCTATAACTGCTAAAGCCATGAACTTAATAGACCTTCTAGTTGCAACTAAACTGACTCATAATTACGGCAATTTGACATGTCATGAACGCAGCTTTCCAGCAAGGGATGTTCTTTAACTTAACTCACACAGACAGTTAGTGGGAAAACATTGTTGTGGAGTGTTGAAGTAACATTGATTCGATTACTGACCTGTTTTCCTCCCATGGACTCAAACATCTTCTCCAGCTGAACTCGGAGCTGCTGGATGTTGTTCAAGAGGATACAGGACTGTCAGGAGAGGGAAGATAGACAAGATATTTCATGATTAATCGACTGTCCTCCTTTCCACATGCATTCAGTCTTCAAAACCCTCCACCATCCTAATGCAAGGAGATGTTTTTTTACTTGAAGACTTTGTAAATATATAAACACGGGCATTGATTCGTCTGGATGCTGATGATGATGGTGGTCGCTGACATGAGTTTGCACATCTTACTTTCATCAGTGACAGTAAATCTGAATTTCATTACGTAATATCGATGTCTCCACCTCTTCAGAGAAATGCCAGAATCACACAATTGAACATTCAATGTGTTCAATTCAAACGCGCATTCCTTTTTGAAAATAACTGAAAATAATGCACAACAAAGGTGTTATAAAATCATAATGTTTCTTTTATATCTTACAATATTCAGTGGGTTGCCCTAATGCATCAAATCGTTTCACTATATCTCTATATATCTCTATCTCTCTCTCTCTCTCTCTCTATATATATATATATATATATATATATATATATATATATATATATATATGTATATATATATATATATATACACACATATATACATATATATACATATATATCAGTGGCGTGCAGTTCATATAAGCTGCGAATGTTTTACATACCCAACCCATTCATGGACTTGCTAATTAACATTAACACTATAAATTACTATAAATTTACTTGTTTGAGGTGTACCATAAAGCTTACATTATAAAATGTTGGCAATGCGTATGTAGCTCTCCGCCATTTATGTATTTTATTTATTTATTACGACGGTAATTTTCTTCAAATCTGCCATTCAGTGATAGTTCCTGCCATTCAGTGATAGATTTGGCGCCTACGCTCTGTTGTTATGTATCATCATCACTCTCCCGCGTTCTCACTGATTTGCCGGCATATGGGGGATTTCATGCACAGGGAAACTGTCCGCAAATCGCTCACCCAAGAGGAAAAATGTGCTGCTGCTGCCAGATCTCGATCAACGAAAATCACATTGTATTTGATGCAAAACAGTGAAAAATAGTCATAACTGAAACTACTTTCATTGTATTTCGTTTTCTCCATTAGGAAAATTACTTTTAACGAAAACGTATAAACTGTATAATTATATATATATATATATATATATATATATATATATATATATATATATATATATATATATATACACATACATAAAACAGTTCTTTCTGGTTCTTGAATCTGATTGGCTGAGAGCCTTTTCCAGCCGTGCTATATTCACACAGAACTCTGAATGTTCCACCATTTGTAGCACTCCGCTTGCGGCGACTGTCATGGCGGTCGAGCAAATCAACCATATTTTTTTTAAATACTGTTTTTGTGTCACGAAATGTAGTTTTAAGAGTTTTTTTTAGGTGAGAATTTTGTTATTTAGACCTCAAATGTGTGACTAATTTAACTGTGCCTATTTTACAATCTGTTGAGACTGAAATCTGCAGCAACTGTGTGATGTTATCATGTCAATATGGACCAAAATCTCTGAGGAATTTCCAGCACCTTGTTGAATCTTTGCCGCAAAGAATTATGGCAGTTCTGAAGGCAAAAGGTCTAGCAAGGTGTACCTAAGATATACCAGTACTGACAAAGTGTGCCTAATAAAGTGGCCTGTGAGTGTGTATATATAAAATAGTAAATATTATTTCATTATTATTATTTAATTGTTTTATGATTTTGGGGAAAAAAAACTAATTAAACTAATGCAGTAGAATGTGCATTAAGAATAAAAAAATAACAAAATATACAGTATTGATAGAACATAATTTCATGTGTGTAAAATTACATCTGCAATTGAAAATGTTATAAAAAAAAATAAAACATTAAACTCAATGACCAGGTTGATGGAGAACTCTTTTAATATGACCCTCTAACTCACAAGGATCAGTTCCTGTTGGCTAGTGTCAAATGAGCAAAACAGTTGACCCTGGTTTGATCCAGGTGAGGGTGTTATTGCAATGCTCTTTGGGTAAAAAGTGTCTGTTACAGTGAATGTCAAATAACCATTGACCAGATTTGTGTTGACACACAGATTACCTAGAGATACGGCAGTCAAAACACTCTTGTGTAAGTGTCCCACGATTTGACTTAATTAGTGCAGGAGTCTATAAGCTAATTAAAACGGGCTCTTACTGCCTGCACTGGCACACTCCTTAAAGGTCACATGTCAGCCGTGTGACAAATAGGTGTAAAACTCTGAAACGAAAATATATATATATGAAGCAGTTGCGCTAATTGAAATGAGGGAACATCGTCTCAATGACAAGAGCTGGTGATTTCACACAGTCGTAAATTTAATTTAAGACAATGTATATAAACTCTGATGTAGCTGATTTATGGGCATTGGTGCGTTTAAAGATGTAGATATTCTTGGGATGAAGTGTGCTGTCAATTAAGCGATGGATGAGACCCGAAGAGCGGCTCTATCCTCCGAGATAGAACAGAGATATGTCTTTAATTACCGGCCGCATGATTTTCTCTCTGTGGTCCTGTCACTGCACTTAAAAGATACATCTGTCTTTCTTCCCACCACAGACGTGCTGCATGCCAAGCTTTTATAAGCATTACATGAAGACATTGTGAAAAATAAGAGGTAGAACAAAAGCTGCTCTGAGTTAGCGCCATGAATGCTGTCATTTTACACAAAGAAAGGGAAGTTAAAAGCAAAGAGGAAGGAGATGAGGACGCGAGAAGGTCTGTCTCTTTATTTGTCGTCTACATATTGCCCTCTCACGAAGACATAATGCAGAACGCAGCCAAAGTCAAATTTAATGTCTCACTATGGTCTCCGGGTTAGTTTCCATGGCAATGTCCCCAGTGTAATCTGATCAAGCCATGTTCGGACACTTGCAAGGTCATGACTTTAAAACACGCTGACATTTTATGACGAAGCAGTTTTGAAAGTGTGTGTGTGCAAACCTGTTCATAGACTCACCACGTTCTCCTTGTTCAGATGGTTGCTGAAGTCTTTTGAGATGATCGCAGCATACTGGAGAAGAACTTTGTTTATGGTCTGGAAAGAGAGTAAAATGTAGATTTAAATATTATAAAAAAACAGTACAATTTAACTTTGTGAAAGCAATAAGTTGGGTATGTGGTACTGTTATTATTTACAAACCTAAAACACAAATATACATAAACTACCATTCCAAATGTTGCTGAAAGAAGTCTCTTATGCTGATTAAGACTGCATTTATTTGATAAAAAACACAGTAAAAACAGAAAATATTGAATTTGAATGGGAAAGGGAATAAAACTCTTAATATATTCATAAATATGTAAATAAGTAAATGAGGGGAGTATATGTGTCTTCTCAGGACGCCGTAATAGATTTCTCGTGTCAAGTTTGCATGAAGTAATCAATGCCTCCTACAAGACCCTTTACCCACAATCCTGTGGGTGGAGAGCTGGTATCAATCTTTCTCTGTCTTTCTCTCTTTTTCTCTCTCAGTTCATTTGCATTCACAGGAGACATTTACAATAGGAAAATATATAAGCTGGCCTGAAATGTCATATAAAATCTGTTATGTGTATACACTACTGTATATAGTATAGAGTATCAGTGGTGGAAAGAATACTGAAAAAACATACTCAAGTAAAAGTACCATTACATTCCAAAAAATGTAGTGTGAGTAGAGTAAAAAGTACTTGTCCAAAAAACTACTTGAGTAAAAGTAAAAAAGTAGCTTATTTAAAAGTACTCATGAGTAGTGAGTAGTGTGTACTGAGCTGCGGATTCTACCCCTTATAATAAACACTGTACACTACAATTAATGAATTAAAAGAACATTGTACATACTGTAATTCACATTATCTTTTGTTCTTTGTCAGAAAGATTGAAGAATATATATTATCCATCTTTTTAAAATGAATCAAAACAGTACACTCATCACCATTTAAATCATATTGTTTGAAAAAAAAAAAAAAAAAAAAAACATTTAAAATTAGGCGTAAGGCCACGGAGCCTGAGCATGCTATTGTTGCACATAAAATATCAATGTTCATAACTGTGCAACGAATTCAAAAAACCTTTAGAAACTCATACGATAGTTCAGCATCACACACCATGAGATGGGTTAAATAAAGATATTAAAAAATACCCAATTTCTCTCCAAAACGGTACGGTGTTTTGATAAATAAATGAGAATCACTAATATTATCAGTTTAACTCACCTAATGCACTGAAAAAGCCTAAGATAGTGAGCTAACACGAATTACACTAATTCCATGCCATTAAATATGTTACAATTTAAACGTAAATGCACATTGTTCTAGAAGGGTGACATCATCCCTTACATTTTACACAGCTATATTTACTCACATTGTAATGCTGATAATATAATTTTTAAGGAAAATTGTGCATTAAAAAGGGAAGTTATACACACACACACAACAAACAAATGCATGTATCTTTCTAGTCTCTCTAGTCTTGATGCCGTTTTATCAGCAGCATCCACACACAAAAAAACAAAAGTTGAACATGAAAAATGTTTCTGCGCATGTGCACTTGCCAAATGAAGACGGATTTTATGAAATGGATCAATTAAAAAAAAAAAACGTTGTTTATTAACGAGCTGTAGTCACGCACTGACAGAAATGCAGTTCAAGTTAACGCCATGGTTCATAAGGTGCACTGCATACTGAATCTGGATGCATGACGAGTGCGAGGCGCGGCAGTGCCTCTCTATAATGTGATTGTGAAGTAAATGGGAGCAGGAATTCATCGCATTATGAACTCGTCAATTGAGGGAGTTAACACTGTACGCAATACCCCCAACCTCACACCAAATGTCAGGCCTTGTAGATAGGCTAGCCTATATAAATATCATAGTAAGCAGAAATGTGAAATATACCTTAGCATATTAGTGGAAGACGCTGATATATCGATTGAATTGATGCTTGAAGAATGCACTTCCACAACAGCCGTGAGTAGGCCAGCGGTTAAAGTTTTCTATGCACAATTTGATTTGATGACAGTCACGAGACCAATTACTCGATCCAATCACATTGATGGATAAAAATAAAATTTATGTCAAGTTTTGAGTGTTGTTTCTTGTTCCTGTCTTCTATCTGTCGTGTGATCCCCTGGTTTTAGTCTTGTGATCCTGCCATGTGTTCCCTTGTCTGTTGTGTCATGTTGTAATTGGTTTATTATTAATTGTTCACAGGTGTCCCTTGTCTTGTCATTAGTATTGTGTGTATTTAAGCCCTCTTGTTTGCCCTGTGTCTTTGTTGAGTATTGCTCCGGCTCTAGTATTTTGTTTATAGTCTTGGTTTGTGGTCCTGTTTTAGTTTACAGTTTTCCATGCCTTGTCATGCTTTTGTTTTGTGTTTATCTTGTTTTGTAAATAAATTGCGTTTGGGTTCTCACCTCAACTTGCCTCCAGTGGACTTAATCGTCACACCTGGCTTCACAAGGCAAAAACTTTCTGCATTTTTACATTTTCACAAAATATCACCTAGCATGATTTATAAGCTGTTTTCCTCATAGGGACCAAAAAATGTCCCCACAAGGATTTTGGATACTGCCGTTTTTGTAACAGAGTATACCTGAACCTCACACACGCACACACACTGCATTTATAAAGTTATAAATATATATTTCGAATAAAACTTCTGATCCAAATTTGAACTTTCTATTCATCAAAGAATCACGTTTTCCACAAAAATATGAGACAGCACAACTATATTCAACATTGATAATGATCAGAAATGCTTTTAAAAGGTACTGTAGGTTTCCCCTAAAAGTGTAACACGGTAGTGCTTTCAAAATATTGCTCGATTCATTTGATAATCCTAACTAATATTCACAAATCCTTTTGGTGAAAAAACACCCTAATAAAAATACACCCTAAAAAATTCTGGATTTATGCCTAGTTTCAAAGCTTTTCTCCATCATTTGTTCTATTCATCATTTTATGCTCTCAGCTGCCAGGCAACCATATGACAACCTACAGTTAGTTTAATATTGCTTGGTGGAAGAAGAGTTTTTTTTTTTTTTTTTTTGTGTAAGTGATTATTGTTTTTGATTGGTGTCTTTTATTATACTGCCACCGAGACTATGCAGCTATGATTTTACCGCATTTAAGGCGGTTTTTACTTGCAACATGCAAAATCACCAATGCACAGCCTCAAAGGACATACTCTGATGTTGTCTTACCTTTGCAAATCTGCGCATGAAGTGAGCGAGAGCTTGAGGGTTCGGACACTCCAGCTTCTTAATGATCTCAAAGCTTTGGTTTAACTGCGTGAACACATCCACCACCGAGCAAGAGAAGAGAGCATGTTCCGATGTCTGCTGGAACTGTAATGATAACACAAAAATCAAAACATTAATGATTATGTCCGCCACACAATACAGAGGATGGCATCTTTTTTATTGCAATTATATCTGTTTCTGTTTCCCTTAATTTCAGCATTTACAACATAATAGAAGAAATAAAAGAAAAGGTTTTACAGCCTGATTCTAACTTTCCATAAAGTTTTAATATGGTTCTTCAATGATATAGTGATTCAAGAACCCCAGAAGGGCTTCATTATTTATTTATTTTTTTATTTTAAAGAATATGTCACACAAAAATCTAAATCCTGTCAGCTTTAATTCACCATGTCATTATTCTCTTTTCTTTTTTATGCTTTTTTCCATACAATATACAGTACAGTTCAAAAGTTTGGTGTCAGTAAGAATGTAATACTTCATAATAATAATAATAATACTTTTATTTGGAAAAGAATTATCAAAAGTGACAATGAAAGCATTTATAATGTAAAGTTTTCTACTTCAAATAAATACTGTTCTTTTGAACTTTCTATTCATCAAAGAATCCTGAAAAAAATCTATCAGTGTTTTTTACAAAAATATGAAGCAGCACAACTGTTTTAAACATTGATAATAATCAGAAATGTTTCTTGAACAGCAAATCAGCATATTAGAATGATCATGTGACCCTAAAGACTGGAGTAATGATACTGAAAATTCAGCTTTGGATCAAAAATTACATTATAAAATATATTACAAATAGAAAACAGTTCTTTTAAATTGCAATCATATTTTACAATATTTCTGTTTTTACAGTATTTTTTACTCTGTCTTGGTCCTTTTTTTAAAATAGTAAAAAATCTTACCAACCTCAAACTTTTGAACGGTTGTGAAAGTGAAAGTAAACTTTTTTAGGGTGAACTATTCAATATTGGTTCTACCTACAACCAATATGCTGAACTGAAGAATCTATAATTAAATTATCTATAATTAAATATCAGGGAATGTGAGAAGATGCTGCCAGCAAGCACTGAAGATGTTTTTAAGAAGACAGCTCTGGTATGATTCAGAGCCTTTGGGAATGCCTGCCAACATAACCTATGACACAATTAACCTGCACTTCTGCCCTTATTCTCCAGGGGCTTCTGCCAACGAGCACAAGCCTAATAATCATTAGACAATTAACTCAGAGTGCTGCTCCATTAGCATCTTAATGTAGAGCTGAATCTCACAAGACTTGAACCCGAGTGCAGCTAAACATCTAAACACAGTTAGCAACCCACTACGCTCATGTAATCTTAGCACTAGCACTGCCTATAAATAAACTCCGGCTCTACAGTAGGAGGGGAATAAAAGAACATTTTAACACTGTTTTCATTAGCCCCGTTTACATGCACACTTTTTTGCTATTCTGATTGAGATCGTTCTGATTGACGGATTCCGGTTGACTGTTTACATGGGATGTTATCTAAACCGATCTGGTGTTTACATGTGCTGACGCTTCCAATCGAAATCATTTTGTGACATGCGCACACAGCTTGTCTGCCGGATCTGGAAGCTCATTATTTCCACGTTTTCAATCCTGTCAAGATGGTGCATCACTTAATTGTCGCGTTTAGTTGTAGGCATCAGACGCGTTTCCACTGTCGGGCCAGTGCGAGCCATAAACGTGGCATTTTATTGTATTGTGTAGGCTATTGTTCTTTGTTAATTATTGTCTTGTTTTGTAGCCTATTTGCATCAGTTTTTCATTCTCATACTCATATCACACTCATTATAGCATATAATTAAATATAGGCCATCATTATTGTAAAAAAAAAAAAAAGAAGAAAAAAAGGAAGTTTTATCAGAAAACTGATCAGAAAAAAATCACTGGAAACAGCCTGATCGATCGCAAAACAAGAGCGACTGTTTGCTGGCATTTTTGTTGTTTAATTGAATTTTAAAACCCAAGAATAGATGTTTTACCACAGGTTTACAATAAAAATCGATACATTTATCATAATGAATTAATTTGTGTCAAAATTGCACATTAGTCACAGAAATAAAGTGGTTTACCGTTTATGACGTTTGTGAACGTTTACAAAAGAAAGAGGACACAAAACTTATTCGCGTCTGTTTCTGTTTATTTGGTAGCCTAGTAACAGGACGTATTTACATCACATTTAGAAAGAATGTTCATTTCTACAAATATGCCACCAAAAATATGACCTGAGGAGCTTTAGCACTCTCTCCCAGAAGGATACAGTTATATTTTCAGTCAGAGAAAAAGAGGATAGTCCGAGACATAGGCTACTGAAAGATAAAATAAAAACAGGATTATGATTTGTCTGATTTCTTCAAGCGTACATATTTTCCATGTTTACTCTGGTAATGGTTAGCGTGCATAGTTTTTCTGCATCGGGTATAAATATTCCTACCTTATACGGTGATCAGAATCCACATCGGATCACAAACAGAAGGCGTAATGTTAGCTGACAGAATTATCTGGCACAAAACCAGGCATGCGCAGAAAGACGTACGCTCAAAGTAATCGGATCAGCTCGTTTACATGGTGTAATCTTTCGTTTGATCGGTTCATGAAAAGGTTTATTCCACCCCCTTCAATCCGACTGAAATTTCAATCGGTTTGAGCATTTTTATTCCGATTGAGGTGTTGACATGGAGCATTTTCATTCTGATTGGTCTTGCACCTGGTTATAATCGGAATACAATGCTACATGTAAACGGGGCTATTGCTCTGCAACACTAATCTGCATCTGAAAATGCTCATGTGTAATTATATTTGTCAGTGTCACATATCACATATAATAATGTGGCCGTTCATCACAGCAGTGGATAATGTGCAGGCCAATATTAACAGCACTAAATGGTTTGTGTTTTCACCGCAACCAGTTTCAGGTGAAAGAAATTAGCATATGAAACCAATCATGCCGGTGATTTGTTTTCGTCAGCGAGGGGAACATTGAGCAGGATAAATGTGTGTTTTTGTACAGCCTTACAGTAACAGCAGCTCATATTTACATCAGTCCAATCAGAAGCATTTGTTCGGTTGATTTCACGAACACTCATCAGCCTAATGCTTTCAATTTACCAGTAAACCAGCACGTCAGATTCCATTCATCGTGTTTATGTCTGTGCTATGAGAAAAACACATTGCTTAATAAATTCTCAGCGCAAATGCCATTCAAGAGAACAATATATCCTGTCCAAAGAGAGAGCATATTGAATTGAAATTGTTATAAACTTGTTCAAATGCCTTCAACTTATGTCAGAATGAATGGATTTATGAGATGAACATGAATGCCACTACCCAGCTAACAAAATTGTCCAAGACATTTTGCTAACATTCCTGTTAAGTTATGAAAACGTTATTTCTGAATGTTCAAATGTCCAGTTTTTAAAATGTTTTAAAAACATTGTTTATTGGTTGTAAGAATGTTAAGGGAACATTTAATCATTTTGCAAACATTATGGGAATGTTCATTTTGAATGTACTCTGAAACGAGTAAAAACTTTAGACGAATGTCCATCTGAAACATTAACGATGTATAAATAATGTTTATGTTTTAACATTTGTTCATAACTTAGAGAGAAAGTTTGCCAAGGTTTTGAGGACGTTCTTCTGTTAGCTGGGTACAGTATTGTTTTTACTAGTAAAAACTCAGAATTTTGAGCCATGACTTCAGTTTGAAGTGTCAAATAAGAAACATGGCAACTGATATTGATTATATTTAAGTTTAGTCTACATGCATTTGTGTACTGATTATGAATAACAGCAAATAGCTTGCCAGAAAATACTAATTTAAAAGGTTTTGACAGGCTACATTTCTCATTATTATAAGGACAGAATAAGAATGATTAAGACAAGAAATCAAGAATTAATCATATACCCAAAGCATATCCTTTGCACTTTATTTTGTTGTTGCACTAAAAAGTGTCCCGTCTTTGGTATGTCAAAAAAGAGGATGAAATAAACTCATCCTGTGCTTTCATTTTATTCTGACGAATCATAATTCAAATAGTAATAGGAACTTCACAGGAGCGCTTTGAAGGCAGCATACAAGCAAAAGAGAAATGCAGCATTTAGCGTTAATGTGACGTTTCGATGGTAACGGCAGCGTTAGACTATTTGCCAATTTACAAATGAAAAGCTCTACTGAAGCAAAGTAACAATACGAAAAACTCACCCCATCTTTTTTATCTCTCTCTAGAGCACCGTTAACAAAATCCATCGCTACATCTTCATTTTCATCCAACCACTGGATAACAAATGGCTCAAACCACCTGCAGAGAGAGAATAAAGCAGTGTAATAAAGGCTTTGGATGTGAGCGCTTTTGACGCCTCAGACTGAAACTGTAGAAAGGAGCCTATCACAAAATGTTATACATACTTTTTTTCACCCTATTTAATCATACACGAGAAGTGAGAAACAAATTATGTGCCAAAGTTGAATTCCTAATTTTTATATGAACCAGGATTATTTTTGTTAACTAAAACTATTAAAGCATTTTTGTTCATTGAAGCTTAAAGTAAATTATAAATATTAGATGAAAAATATACATTTAACAAAAATGTTAAAGGGCACCTATTATGCAAAATTCACTTTTACATGGTGTTTGAACATAAATGTGTGTTGGCAGTGTGTGAGCAAAACCACCCTAGAATGATAAAAATCCACCCAGTGGTTTTTTTACAATCTTAATAAATCATAAGCACTGTCTCAGAACGAGCTGTTCTAAGATTGCTCTCACTGTGACGTAGAATTGAGCAAGCCCCACCGACGCGGTTTGATTGACAGTCTGGTTTTGGCATAGACCCCGCCCTCGGTGATCTGTTCTGTACACCATCCTCCATTGTTTCAACGACAGCCGGTAATGTCTCAAGAAGTGTAACGTTAGGTGTTCTGTTGTGGGATGTAAGAATGGACATAGTAGTCTTTACTGACATCAGAGCCACTGAAAACGCAGCGGATGGATTTTATTTATGAAGAAAAGGCGCCACTTAAACTTCCTAAATACGTTTATGTTTGCGAGAATCATTTTCTGACTTACTGTAGTGAACGAGGGTCAAAGTTAATCCTCAAGTGTGGATCGTTGCCTACTGTTCGCGATCCAATGTCACCTCCAGAAGAAGTAAGTGTATTTTATGATTTTTGAGCAAATAGTCATTTCAATCGATGTCAGCCAGTTCAACAACAAATGCGTCTAAAGCTATTTATTGTCGTCATCATAGGATGTCTCAACAAACAACGTCAGACAGTTTTATGTCACGTACATTATTTTTTGCAGCAATAACAAATGTAAAATGAATACCTCTATCTCCATAGACAGTAAATAAACGTCTATCTCCCTGCAGCATTTGTTTTCTGGTTCTGTAACGTTAGCCATCTTCTCACATTTGCCACATAAGCGTGTGTGTAGTTTAAAAAAAATGCACGAAAGTTATCACAATTTGTTTGTGTGTGTGTGTGTGTGTGTGTGTGTGTGTGTTGCACATCCATAATTGCAAAGGGGACGTGATTAAAACTCTATAAGTACATAAATGTATCAAATAACCATTCCGAGACGCCCTGGTCCATTCTCATTCGTGTTTATTCTGTGCCGGACTCTCTTCATCATCTGGGTCCAGCAGGGCGGGGATATGCAGCTCATTTACATTTAAGGTGGTACACACCAAAACAGCTCTTTTTAAAACAGGCCCCAAAAATGACATTTTCAAATGGTTATAATAAATTAACTGTGGCGTATTTTGTGCTGAAACTTCACAAATACATTCTGGGGACACCCAAGACCAATATTACATCTTGTAAAAAGGGGCATAATAGGTGCCCTTTAAATGTTGCCTTTTAAACAGTAAAATTACAAAACTGAAAATAGCTAAAACTGAAATAAAAGAAAAGAAATTAAACCTAAATACTGTTATGACAACATAAGCTTTTACATTGCTTTAACTTTTTAAGTTAAGCAATTTTCAACTTTTTTTATGTTATACAAGATTCAACAAAAATTTTTAAGTCAATTTAATGTAATTTAAGTTGATTGTACTTAAAAGGTTAAAGCAGCAACTTTTGCTTATACAGTGCAGTACTGTATACTGTATAAAAAACAACATAAAATGGTAAAAAAAAACTCAAATTAAAACAAAAAATGGAAATATAAAAATAAAATCTAATTCAAGCATGCTTGTGGGCACAGCACTGTTTACTCAAATAAACAATTAAATGCTTTGACATCGTCAAAAACATCGTCTCATAGTTCTGAAAACATTTCACTTGCAATAGACAAGTATTTGGTCAGCAGAAATGAGACAAACATATTTTTAAATCAAGTATAGTGTTGTAGATGGCCTGTGGCAGGCAGAATCACACTAATAGCTCTGCTAAAATTAAGCAACTATAGACCGATCTCAAATCTTCCTTTCACAGGCAAAATCATTGAAAAAGTTGTCTTCAACCAGCTGAACAAATTCTTAAACTCAAATGGATACTTTGATAATTTTCAATCTGGCTTCCGATCGCATCACAGCACAGAGACGGCGCTCATTAAGATAATAAACGATATTCGCTTAAATACGGATTCAGGCAAATTATCAGTGCTGGTTCTACTCGACCTCAGTGCTGCATTTGACACTGTCGATCACAAAATACTTCTAGACAGGCTGGAAAACTGGGTGGGGCTTTCTGGGACAGTTCTAAAATGGTTCAGGTCATACTTAGATGGGAGAGGTTATTATGTGAGTATAGGTGACCATAAGTCTGAGTGGACGCCCATGACATGCGGAGTCCCTCAAGGCTCAATTCTTGCGCCACTCCTGTTCAACCTGTACATGCTCCCAATGAGCAAAATAATGAGAAAGAACCAAATCTCTTACCACAGCTATGCAGACGACACACAGATCTACTTAGCCCTATCGCCTAATGATTACAGCCCCATTGACTCTCTGCTTCAATGCATTGATGAAGTCAACAGCTGGATGTGCCAAAACTTTCTACAGTTAAACAAAGACAAAACTGAAGTCATTGTGTTTGGAAACAAAGATGAAGTTCTCAAGGTGAACGCATACCTTCACTCTAAAGGTCAAACAACTAAAAATCAGGTCAAGAATCTTGGTGTGTCTTTAGAGTCAGACCTTAGTTTCAATAGTCATGTCAAAGCAATAACTAAATCAGCATACTATCATCTGAAAAATATTGCAAGAATTAGATGCTTTGTTTCCAGTCAAGACTTAGAAAAACTAGTGCATGCTTTCATCACCAGCAGGGTGGATTATTGTAATGGACTCCTCACTGGCCTTCCCAAAAAGACCATAAAACATTTGCAGCTCATACAGAACGCTGCCGCCAGGATTCTTAGCAGAACCAGAAAATATGATCATATCACACCAGTACTCAGGTCATTACACTGGCTGCCAGTTACTTATAGGATTGATTTTAAAGTATTATTACTAGTATATAAATCATTTAATGGCCTAGGACCTCAATACATTGCAGATATGCTCACGGAATACAAACCCAACAGATTACTCAGATCATTAGGATCACATCAGCTAGAAGTTCCAAGAGTTCACTCTAAGCAAGGAGAGTCTGCTTTTAGCTATTATGCCAGCCGCAGCTGGAACCAGCTTCCAGAGGAGATCAGATGTGCTCCTACATTAGTCACATTCAAATCCAGACTCAAAACACTTCTGTTTAACTTTGCATTTAATGAATGAGCACTGTGTCACTGTTTGTCCGACTGTTTATACTGTGTCTTATTTTAGTCTTTATTCTAAACTGTTTTAATTATTTTTAGTTCTTTCTCGTTTCTTTATTTTAAACTGTTCTTTATTCTAAACTGTTTTAATTATTTTTAGTTCTTTCTTGTTTCTTTATTTTAAACTGTTTTGTATATTCTTATTTCTTCTGATCATTTTTAATAGTATGTAAAGCACTTTGAATTACCATTGTGTATGAAATGTGCTATATAAATAAACTTGCCTTGCCTTGCCTTGCCTTGCCTAATGTAATGAACCTGCGCTAGCTGTTTACTCAGATTGAGACGGTTTGCAGTAACTCACTGTTTTTGACAGTAATAAGGGAATTAATATGATGGCATTTAGCTTGCTATCTTAAATATTGATCTGGATTGTGACGGTTTCCTAACCACACATTCACAGATAAGACCCTGATTGCTCAGGAAAGCTGCAGATAGATATCTACGGAGTGTTTTTTCATCTAGGTGTAATTTCTACAGCGATTTCTCATTTGCAGTATGTCCCTGGATGTTAGAACGACATTTAGCAGATGTTCTTGCCGACATTTATGGGTTTAAATGTACATGCATTAATTTTTCGCAATTTTATCAGATGCTTGTTCACAAATATGACATTTAAAATGCAATGTTTTCCAGCAGTGCTCTCTCTCAGACATATCAGAAACATACACAGCTTATGATAGGTCCATATTCTATGTGAGACTAGTGCCTAATTGTAAAAAAATACATTAAAAAACATGCCCCCAGTAAATAAATAAACAAATAAGCAAGCAAGCATCTGGTTAAATTATGTAAAACAGACAATATTCATCTGATCACAATGCCTGTTGCAATTGTAAACTCATTGTGTACTTGGGCAGGAAAGCTAACTGAAATCAATTAAATGAAATATAATAAGAATAATGTAATAATTATAGTACTTTAACACTAGAAGTGCCAGAATTCCATAACTACTAGAACTGCCGCAAGCGGTCATTTTGACCGCTAGATTCCAAACTAGGCTATATCTTTAATGATAAATACCCAATTGAGAGATTAATGCATTTATCGAATTAGGATGTCTTTTAAAAACAAAACAACACCAAACTGTACATTTAAACAAGTTTAATTATACATTTATAAATAAATAATATCCGTAGATGTCCTGAACAAAATGACGGAGTAGCCTAGATATGTTTTTATATTCGATCGCGCCCGCGCCCGCCGACACACACACACACCATATTCCAGCATTGCAATCTTGACATTGCAGCCTGTTCATTATAGCCATAATAAAATATAATAATAAAATAGTCAACCTAATATATAAAAATTCCACTGCTCTGTTTGTCAGTAGCCTAGTACAATTCGTACCATTTTGCGCGTGTGAAGAGGATGATTTTTTCCGTCGATATTGGAACGTGAGTGAAGTACAAAGCCTATAATAAAGAATAGTTTACCATACATCGCAAATGTTGAAACATTTTGATTCTAATTAGAGAGTTACGTGAGCCCAACGCCGCTTACTTTCACTTTCACTTATAAAGTATTTCATTTTGGCTTGTTTATAGTTATTTTTTTCATTCTTGTTCTGTTCTGAATATCATTAGCCTACATTTAAATGATTTGTTGTTGAATGTGTTTAGTGTATTTTTTACCACATGTTATTGTTGTGTATATTAGTATAGCCTATAATAATACCGCGAAATTCAGTGCGGTCAATATGACCGTCTATGGCCGAAATAGGTAAATATGTTAATTTGTTTTTTTTGCCTTATGTGTAATTTATATGAAAAACATTTTAAATGAAAATAGAGACACTTTTAGGAAAAGTCAGGTACCAGCAGGATTGTATTTATTTTTTTCAACAAAGTTATTGCAGATATAAAATTCAAAACGGTCAAAATGACCGCCATGGCAGTTCTAGTGTTAAAAGTGAGAAAAATATGATGCGTGTGACAGGAAACACGCTAAGTGGTTTTAACAGCTAAGAGTCAAAATAAAATTCCCCTTGGCAAATAATTCAGCTTGATTTGTTTAACCCACAAAATCCATTCAGACTTAATTTAGAAATTAATTTCAGTCAGATAGGTGTGTCGTCTAGATGTGGTTTTGTTAACATTATACTTTGTAAGAAATTTACAATACAATTTTGAAAATCTCCTTCTGACATGCATTTGTAAGATTAGAATGTTAAAATCGGCATGATGATGCCATCATAATATTTAGATACTGAAATGCAAATGTTTCTCTCATCTATTTGCAAACTGAATTGTATTAGTCTATTAAATCTATTTTTTAACCATCTATAGACTCCATTCTAAACCTAAATGCACCTAAAACCTCAGTGTTATTTACTTTGCTGCTTTGCAAACACTGGTATTTCCTTGAGCAAATGCAAATTCACTTCTCGTGTCAGTTATGTTATAAATATGATGGGTGGAGCAGCTCTCATGTGCGGTCTCATTCTCATGGCAAAATCAATTCTCCTCGAGGTGGTTTTTGATTGACAGCTGTGTGGCTCTTCCCTGATCCTGTCCCGTCTGTCATCCCGCCTCTCCACGCTCATAACTCACAGTAATGAATGAGTGACTTTTTGACAACAGACAGCAGCCAATGAGAGGCCAGTGTGCACCTACGGATCCAGGACAGATGCATGATGGGTTGTGAATGGATGGATCAACATTCAATGTAAATGTGAACCAGGGGCACTTTCTAAGAGGAAGTAAAATTTGGTTTTATTATTTGAAAGCATAACAAATATAAATAAATGAAATATGATGAAATTGGAAATTAAATTATGTACACTTTTAAGTTTAAGTTAATGAAACAATGTTAAAAATGTATAAACCTATACAAAACAGTATATGTAAATCCCTTACATATACTGTTTTGTATAGGTTTATACATTTTTAACATTGTTTCATTAACTTAAACTTAAAAGTGTACATAATTTAATTTGTGCATCCAGCCGGTTATTATCACAAAATAAACCCCTACAGAGTGATCAGGGCTCCTTATTTAACAAAAACAAAAACTGACTGAATGTATATTATATCGTTTATTACATGGCTATTGTGCTATATACATGCTATTTGTGTCTACAAAATATCGATAAGTTGAAATATTTCATTAGCTCTTTAAAGGCAAAGCTTCTGCAAAGAAAAACAGATCCTAGCAAACAGCTTTAAACCTAGACGAACAAAGTTCAAACGACATTTAAATTCCCCCTGCAGTCAATAATTGAATACCTTAAAATTCATCTTTGATAATCAAAATGACATATTTAAATGTTTTTTTCCTCTGAAAATAGTTCTTCATGCCTTAAAATAGCTTGAATGCAACTCTACACACTTGCTTCATTTAGTATATGCGGAACCATCGATATGCAAAATAGCCCGACCGCGGTTTCCGGTAGAATAGGTTTCCGACCGCGTTTTTGAGACTGTCTTTGGTTCACTGCAGTTTTAAAGGGTAACTAAACCCCTGGTCAGAGCCTGACTCCACCCACTGGCAATATTTGAAAAATGCTAGAAAAGTGGGCAGAGCCCAGCGGAGATAGAGGGGACAAACCGTGAGCGGGGGGGCGTGCACCTGAGGCCTGCTGTCAGACTGTCTAAAATGGAGAGTTTGCTCACAGGGTCGCAAGACGACGTAAATATGCATCTGATGAGTTTTATCGAGTTGATGTCAATAGCGCGCGCGCTCTATAGGCATATTCATATTTTGCCGCTATGTGAAAAAATCCAGCAAAATGCACCGACGCGTTTGTCGACCCCCGATTGACTTTAGCCTAACCATAAATTGTAATTAAAATATATCACTCACATCAAGACGCCGCTGCGGTGGAGTCCATGCAGGAGGAGCAGCGTTTGGCATAGCGTCGCTTTTCAGCGCGAGCTGTGTGTGGAGAAGCCCATTTCCACCTCTATTGCGTTGTAAAATGCAGGTTTCACACTCACGGTCTTCCAGGCCAAGTGCATGCAAACACTGGCGCTTAATTTCCAAGTCTGCTGGAAAGCTATGCAGTCCAGCAGTGCTGTTGCACCCAGCAACACAACACCTACCACTGTACTAAATACAGATAAATCTACGCTAGCTCATCCAAGGGCGTGGTAGCTCGTACCAAGGGAGGGCGTGGTGAGCTGGAACCTGCCTACGTCACGCAGTACCGCTTACGTCACGCAGTACCGCAACATCCAATAGGAAAATTCAACTGCAGTAGCCACCGTTCAACCTGAAGAGGGCAGCACTCAGACGTTTTTACACCATATATTGTAGAATTAAAACACTTTATACCCAAATGTCAAAAAAGTTACTCAAATCAATGAACAGCACTAATAAAGCCCCATTCTTACAGATCATTAACTAAAAAAAGTTGGTTTAGGGTTTAGTTACCCTTTAAGCAGAAAATACTCAGCAAAGGTGTTGACTGAAGAATTTGCACTTGGTTTGTCTTAAGGCCAATTCACACCGCATAGTCAGACGCCAACAAAAACTGACAATCAAGTTAGCCATTGGATTTAGAATTTTATGAAAAATAAGTCCCATGTTCACACTGCCCCAACAGACACCAACAAACTTCGAGTCAGACTGTCTTTACATGTCATTTTTCAACGAAACGAAAGAGGTTGTGGGTGAAGCCGTAGTTGCTGCGACGGGAAAGACAAGGCGCCTACTTGAATTTATGCAGAGAACTGCAGTTGATCTAGACAAACTGTTTTATTAGAAAGATTAAATCATCCAGCTTCGATATTTGTCCACTGATTATTATAAAATTCGGTTACAGTGACAGGAATTTCTTAATGTCAGAAGTGCAAAATAATCAGTAACTTATGTTAATTTGAATAGAATAACAACATTCATTCACATACAGTCATGTCTGCTGCAGTTTATTTATGTTCACATAGCTGCACTGAACAGCATCCATTATGGCTTTTAGTCCAAAAGTGCGTATACTTGGAGAAATATTGATACATTTATATGCGCTTACTTAATATTTATTCAACAGAATCATAATTTCTATTCATTATCCACTGATTTATGCGATCTGGTGACCATTGGCGGCTTCTTGTGCTGTCTGTCTGTGTTTTCACTTACCAGAGAAATGTTTCTACGCATGAAACATAATAAAGCTAATAAACACACACTTACGATAGTACAGTAGTCAACATTTGAAATGGATCAAAAAAGTTGATCAAATTTGTCCTAAGACAAGACCGGGTATCAGAGATGGGGACTCGAGTTTGAGACTCGGACTCGAATGCGACTTAAGTCGCACACACAGTGACTTCAGACTCGACTTGAGACTCATCCTCGAAAGACTTCAGACTGGACTCGGACTCGAGTTGCGGGACTCGTGAACAATGTTTATTTTTAGGAAACGTCTGATGAGCTTGCTGTTATTCCACTCCCACCGTTACCTATAACCTGCCTACGTAACACGTGACGTACTACGTATCTGCAGCGCGGCCACACATGAGAGGACAACAAACATGTCGACTGCACCGGCCGCTGCTGTGCCATTCATGGTAAGCTTTGGGTTTAAAAACTTCAAACAAGACAGCCCAAACAAAAGAAGTGCTCAATGCAAAATATGTGGTATCAAGATAAAAGATTCTGGCTCAACCACATCTAATTTTATCAGGCATCTGAAAACGCACCCTGATAGGTCAGTAAACATGTTTAGCTCAGCACTGACCATCTACCGTTAGCTTGCTTCTTGCTTTAGCTACGACCTAATGTTATGGGAGGTTAACTCCGACTGTCTTCCTTATGAAATATAAATGAGCGTTTGTGGTGCCAAACTTGTGGTGGTCGATTAACGTAATCATTTACGTGCCGCTGGCTGCATCACATTAATTATTAACGTTGTCTGCAAACAGGTTACATGATTATTGTTGATCATGTAACGTTACAGTTTCATTTAGTTATAACGTTACACTGGTTTGAGAGTCTGGGATGTGTTGACTTACAGTAGTTTATAAGCTATGATTAGTTGCATAGGCAGTGCACATTACATGGACGTGCTCTGTAAGTGAAAAAAAAGTTAGTTATTGCTTATAAATTTTGCAATATTTTGCAATATTTTCTTGATACCCTGAGTACCATTTTTTCAATTCAGAACCTTGTGGTTTCAGATGTATAGCTTATATATAGCTATGCAGTGTTCTAAGCAGCCTGGATGGGTCGCTGTACGTGATGCAACACTTATTATAACAACAAAAGACTTGAGACTTGACTTGGACTCTTGCTCAGAGACTTGAGACTTGACTTGGACTCTAGCTCAAAGACTTGAGACTTGACTTGGACTCTAGCTCAAAGACTTGAGACTTGACTTGGACTCTAGCTCAGAGACTTGTGAGCATCTCTGACAGGTATATTGTTCAAATTCATGTATGACTTTGATGAAAGGTTTTGATCCACTTCAAAAGTTGACTACTGTTCTATGGTTTGTATGTGATTTTAATGAGGTTTGTGGTAGTTGCATATCAATAAAGGATGTTTACATTAGAGTATGTCAGAGTTTGTTGGAAAATCATATCGCACTGCTCAGACATTCCAAGACCCGACAAAAGGCGATTGAACATGTTTAGTCGGGTGAAAACAAACCCAGACCAACGCCAACAGGGACATCTTTGGTGTTTGTTGGCTTATGTCTGTGCAATGGCCTTTAACCTGTTAAGCTTCACCAGTGCGTGGGCGCACTGAAGCGTTTTTTTATTTATATAGTTCAAAGTTACTATCAGATTTAATGTTATACCTTGACAAACTATACATCATTAAAAAGATATAATACTCAAGTTTCAGTATTTGACCACTATTGTATTCTGAGAAACTTATAGTGACAGTTATGTCTTAATTTGTGTCAGGAGTTATGAAATGAAAAAATGAGTCGATACCTTTAATATGAATTATGCGCGTCAGCCGCTTTCATTCATAAAAAACTCCCGTGCTGTCGTCATGACAGCGATACACAAAACAACGTCCTTCAGGGCTTTTAGCTCAAAAATGTGCAAACTTGGAGAAATATTGATATATTCTCATAGATTCACGTCATATTTCTAAAGACAGGAATAATATTTATTGAATTTATACCCAAATGCGTCGATGTAATCATTATGATCGCTTCTTACTGAGATGTGCAGTGTTTTCAATTCATACCAATAGCCTGAGGGCGCTATATGCACAAAAAATAATCCATATATGGAACATGAAGAAGAGCCATAATCATGTGACATTCCAGGACGTCACTGCTACACACAAAGCTACAGAGATCCCGCTGTAATATGCAGATAAAAGATGTTTTGAAGACAATAAACATGTTTGCTATGATATTTGATTTGCCTGTGTTCTTCAAGCCATGCCAGGTATTTTCATAATAATAGATTATATTTATAATGTAATGCTAATCGATATAGACTTAATCATCGTGCATAAAACTATAAATAATGTTTTCTGTCTGATTTTTTTTTTATCTGAAGCCAAATTATATCACAGAAGATTATTTAAAACACTCGATTGCATTATGAAGTAAGTTTGGAGCACAAACATGGTTTTAATCTCATAAATGGTCGTGTATTGATGGTGTGCTAAGCTAACATGCTAGCTAGCCCAGGTGCACCTGCCACCAGGGGTTATTCTTTTATGAATTTTGTTCTAAATAAGAATGCTTACTGATATGTTTTAGTGCATTTGACCACTATTTAGTGCACTTCAAATGTGAAGTGAGAACTTTGATAAAAGAAATTAGGGATTGAAACCCTGTGAATAGCCAGTCGTTAGTAACTATAATGCAGACAAAAGAAATGCATATTTCGAGCCATAACCAGTCTGGAGAGGTGTGAATGTGTGCAGGGGGAGACTGAGACTGAATGGGGCTCGTTTGCACCACAAAACAATAGAGACAAAAGACTGAATGGATGCTTAGACGATGACTAAACATCAGTAGCATTTTTAGAGTAGCCTAATCAAAATAAAGTCATGACATGATCTTGAAAAACATTTAACTAAATACAGAGTTTTAGACTTATTATCTTCATATTTTAAATATAACATGGTCAGACATGTGGCTTTAGCTGTAGTGCATTTCTAGATTGCTCCAGTGCCAACTTCAATTTTATTTTCATTAATATGTTTCATAAAAAAAAAATTCTAATAACTTTACAAAACTTTGAAGCTATTTAAAAAAAAAAAAAAATCATTATGACAATAATTAATTCTACATTTACAATAAACTACCAGGTGTCAGCTTTCAAATGAGATCATACTTGTGCTTTTAGTGCAAAGGGTTCATGAACTGTATCTGTTTCAGTTTGGGTATGTCATTTCTGGGGATTTTTCAAAAGTGGGGTTGCAGCTTAACAGGTTAAAGAGTATTAAAACACCACATAGACATATAAACAACGTTAAAAAATTGATTTTCACCAAAGGGGGACTTTAAGGGATAATGCACAGTCGTATCACTTATTACACAGCTATTCAGCACATAAATAATGACGTGGACATGAAATATTGATCTGAGAAGAAACCGTTTTTAAATATTCCCTGTTTATTATCATCTAATGTCCTATTAACAGTGTACAAAACACAACACAACAATTTTACCATTACCTACTATTAATACTGAAATCCTCTGGTTTCATTTTACAGTAAATACAGTCGATAACTAAGGCACAAGATGGCAATGGCTGTATTTGAATGAAATGTGATATGAGAGACATTAACCCTCTGGGGTCTGGGGTGTTTTTGGGGTCCTTGAGATGTTCTGACATGCCCTGACATTTGTGCTTTTTTCAGTTGCTTATAAACATATTAATGGCAAAGGTGTAAATTCACTCTATATAGCACAAACAGGACTTCCATAATATGTGAGCCACATGTATGTACATGTTTTCATTTTTGAGAGAATAATGTTTATGCATGGTTATCGAAAAAACAAAAAATTAAAGTTTCTGAAATAAGGCCACAAAACACATACTAAATATGTGGCAATAAGACTTTTGACTAATGGATGTCATCGCCTAGTGTTTTTTCTTCAAAATGATATGAAAATCATCCTGCCTAATCATCCACAAAAAAACGATACATTGATTTTAGTTTTGTGAAACACTTTTAGTTTGGAAAGCCAATATGCGGATGGGGCGTAAACGCTCCAACAGCATCATGCATATTTAGTAGTTCACACCTGGTGAGACTACGTCCCTGCATACTTAATGAGCCATTCATTCAGGTGTGTCACCTATAGCTAACTTAAATATACAAGCTTCATAAAAATGATCATTCTAGGAGAAAATTTCAGATGGCATTTAGAGGCTTTTGCATCTGAACTCTTCATATACACACACACACACATATATATATGCATGCACATACATACTTTATAATCTTTTCAAAACTAGTCAACGTCTTTCAAAACTAAAGTATACATTTTATCATACGTATTTCAAAGTAAAGGATTCATTAGTTAGTTGATGACTTTATTTTTGACAAAACACATACAGTATATATTCCTCATCTCAGTATAGCAATAGAGTTTGCTAAAAGCTGTTCATTCAATACAGCAGTATTTGAAAATCGATCATATTTTGTAAAATTACATTTATATTTGCATTTATGTCAAAACCTAGACACTTTTAAACATCAAAAGGACATTTATTAATATGTATTCGTGTCAAAATGACAAATAAACGGATTTTCCTATTCAATTTTGCATGGAAACGCTTCCAAGACGCTTGCGTGTCGCGTGAAAAATAGGCGTCGGTTCTATTTCTAGAATGCACGCGTTTTCCACGCGGCTCGTGTCGCGCCTGAGACGCGCGTCTCACACAGGCAGTGTGCAAACTCTAAACTGTTAACATGGGAGCCAAAATAAAAACGGACACGCCACGCAGCTGAGACGCTTACGCCACGCATCCAGTGTTTCACCGGCCTTATCCAGCGGATGTGGGCGTTTCACAGGTTTGTATGGATCGCCTCACATTTGCGTTTGAATAGCGCGGTCACATTAAAACTTAATTAGCTGAGATGAGAACGACTGACATCTCTCTCTTTACATACATATTATATAAACTGTGAATATTTGTTTTTTATAAAAATTACTTCATTTGAAAGAAGAGAATTCAAGCTTCATGCCTGTGTGACTGTATGCCTGTTTGACTGAGTATTCGCTGAGTTACAGTTCATTTTCGGACGCGTTTCAGAATTGACTTCACTGACGGAGAGTAGGCAGAACTCGCATCATGTTTATTTTTCTTTATTTGGCGAAAAGCACAACACTTTGTTTTTATTATGAGCATACACAAAAAAAATACACACTAAACAGGATCGATTGATGTATAACACAAGCATATAAGATAAAAATTATTTTTTTTTTTTTTATTTTTTTTTTTGCACTCATACGGAAAAAAACGAGCCTATCGCGCCGGCGCGATAGCCCAGTGGTTTTCAAACCCTGGGTCGCGACCCTCGGGTGGGTCGCGAGACTTAAAAAATGGGTCGCCAGGATGATTTAAGGAAAATATAATTAAATTAAAAAACAAAATTTGTTTTCATAAAACCATAGTCTATAGGCCTATATAAAAGAAACACACGCAATATGGCTATTTAAACAATTAATAGATTAATAAAACGAAAGAAAAAACTGACAGCATGCTGCTGAGTTTGGTTCGTTTGGCGCGGCGCCTCACAAACAAGTTGACGGAAAGGAAAAGACCGCAGTTTGTTTGTTTTCTTTATTTTACAAAAGCACAATGTTGTGTTTTATTGCGAGTGTACACAAATATAAATAAATACTTTGCAGTTTCGAATGATGTCCTGAACAAAATAACGGAGTATATTTAAATGATTCCATCGTGCCGGTGGCACCTCACACGCATTCCAGCATTGCAATCTTGACATCTCAGCCGGTTCATTTATCAAAATAAAATAGTCAACCTCACATAAAAATTACACTGCTCTGTTTAAATAGTCAATAGCCTACAGTTCGTGCCATTCAGCGTAAGCACCGCTCCACTGTGATGTTTCCAAGCACATTTTTGCGCATGTGAAGAGGGTGATTTTCTGAAGAGGGATCGATATTGAAACGTGAGTGAAGTACAAAGAAGCCCACGAGCGTAATTTCCTATGGGGACAGGGGGGACATGTCCTCCCCACTTTTCAAAATCCCGTTTGCTATAATTTGTTTATAGTGTGCACGCGATGTTCCCGGACGCGGACGCATCGACATAGGCTCGGTCCTGCTCCTCCGTGGTATCGCGTTTGCGGCACAGGCGATGAAACGCCAGAAACAACAACAGTAACTAAGCTATCGTATGATCCCGCTCTTATTCATGCAAATGCTTTTTCATGCGCGACAAGACAAAAGAGAACGCGCTGTCAGTGAATGTCCTCCTGACACACACACACACACACACACACACACGACCCACAGATAGACGCGCGCCAGTATCAAGTTCTCTTTCGCGCTAGAACGAACAACACATGCCATGTCCGTTTTGTCGAGTATCCTCACAATAACAGTCTTAAATGAGTTAAATAAAATCTTAAATTAAAGTAAAGAGTAGTGAGAGAATGGGATGCGAGAGATCGTCAGCTGTGGCTGGTCCTAAAGTGGCAGCAGCTAATTCTCGGAGAAAATTACTAACTGCTCTTGACTAAAGAATGCTTGTAGCTTTAATAAGGATTTATCTATATTTAGTTTATAATTTATGCAGTACAGAATGTTTTGATAATCTTATTCAATTTTTTGTATATTTCATACCTGTTAGACAGGAAAGGCACAGGTAAATATGACATTTATAATGGGTTTATGTAAGGTTTGTTTTAAGTTCACTTAAATTAAAAGTTTTTATATTTTTTGAAACCTAATAAATATTTAAAATTTGGGGGGATAATCATTTTCATTTTTTCTTATAAGCCTATAATAAATAATAGTTTAGCATCCAAATAAATCGCGAATATGGAAAAAAATGTATTCGAATGAGAGAGTTACGTGAGCCCAACGCCGCTTACTTTCACTTTCGCTTTAAATTATTTCGCTTTGGCTTGTTTATAGATATTTTTTTTTTTCATTCTTGTTCTGTTCTGAATATCATAAAATTTAAAGGATTTGTTGTGGAATATTTTTAGTGATTTTTTTAAGCAGACAGCAAACGATAGTAGGCTATTAATTGGTTAAAATTCTTACAATGGTTAATGGTTTACCGGTTCATTAGCATCCCTGTAGCTTTAGCTAGATCAAAAGAGTGCAGAATCAACTTTGCGTTACGATCGCGTCACGGATAAGCCACTGCACGTGCATCATCAAAAGCGGTTGTTAACAAAAAACTTAAGAATAGGCCTATATAGGCCTATGGGTCGCGTCAATTAAAAAAAAAAAAAAAAAGGGTCGCTCTTGAAACAGTTTGAAAACCACTGCGATAGCCGACCTCAGGGGGTTAAAGAGGCACCGGCCCTCAAATACCTGAATGAGCGGAATTATACAGCGTTGCTTTTGACGACGGTCAGTATTGGGGAATATCTGACTTCAGAATGTCATGACTGACCAATCAATCAAGCATTTTAGAGACCCGTATAATAAATAGATATTATTTTAATATAAACATACAACACATAGGGTAACACTTTACAATAAGGTTTCATGGTAACACTTTATTTTAGTGTCCTAGTTACGCATTACATGCAGTTAAGGTAACAACTATAAATGATACATAATTACATGCAACTAATCCTTAACCAAACCCTAATCCTAACCATAAATCTACATGTAGTTAATTAATATTACTCAGTACTAAAATGTATAATTACACTGTAAAATGGACACCTTAAAATAAAGTGTAACCGGTTTCATTTGCTAACATTTGTTAACTACATTAGTTAACATGGACTAGGTATGGACAAAATATTTATACAGCATTTTTTATTCTTAGTTAATGTTAATTTAAAAATGTACTAATACATTATTAAAATCAAATAATGTATTTGTTAACATTATTTTGCTGTATTTGTGAACTAACATGAACAAACAATGAACAGCTGTGTTTTTATTAACTCATGATAGCAAAGATTGATAAATACTGTAACAAATGTATTGCTCATTGTTAGGTAATGTTAGTTAATACATTAACTAATGTTAACAAGTATGACATTATTGTAAAGTGTGACCAAATATTGGTTGTCTAATTGCCAAATATATATATAGAAGTATAGAAGTGTAAGGTATAGAGTTCCAAACTGTGTAAACAATGGAATGATTTTTTTTTTTTTACATGAGAGGGGAACATGAGAGGGGAAGTCAATGGTTTTAATACTATAAGAGAGCGAGAGAGGAGGAAATAAACATGGGATACTTACAGGGAATACTCCGGAGGAATTCCCTTAAAGGCAGGCAGGTCTCGGACGTACTCGTTGTGGAACCATTTGACTTTGAAGTGCAAATTCATGTACTCTGTGCTCTTGCATAGACGGTGCTTGTCATGTTCTGCAAATGAAAGTAAAAAACAAAACAAAAATGAAAGAGTCATGAGACATGAGTCATGCATCTGGTTTGAGACACAGTAACGTAGCAACGTATGGAGCTTTAGTGTCTGAAGACATTTCACAAACATCATCAGTATGTAACAGGGTTATTATATTATATATGAAAATTAGAGAAGTTGCCTTGGCAATTAAATGAATACTGTAAGTTTAAGTTAAACCCTTAAAATGACTAACTGGAAATAAGTAATACCTAAAACTACACTATATTTACAAAGAAAATGAAAAAAGCACAGTCAAAAAAATATATATTTTATATATATATATATATATATATATATATATATATATATATAAATATAAATATAAATATAAATATAAATATAAATATATATATATATATATATATATATATATATATATATATATATATATATATATACAGTGAGGAAAATAAGTATTTGAACACCCTGCTATTTTGCAAGTTCTCCCACTTGGAAATCATGGAGGGGTCTGAAATTGTCATCGTAGGTGCATGTCCACTGTGAGAGACATAATCTAAAAAAAAAATCCAGAAATCACAATATATGATTTTTTAACTATTTATTTGTATGATACAGCTGCAAATAAGTATTTGAACACCTGTCTATCAGCTAGAATTCTGACCCTCAAAGACCTGTTAGTCTGCCTTTAAAATGTCCACCTCCACTCCATTTATTATCCTAAATTAGATGCACCTGTTTGAGGTCGTTAGCTGCATAAAGACACCTGTCCACCCCATACAATCAGTAAGAATCCAACTACTAACATGGCCAAGACCAAAGAGCTGTCCAAAGACACTAGAGACAAAATTGTATACCTCCACAAGGCTGGAAAGGGCTACGGGGAAATTGCCAAGCAGCTTGGTGAAAAAAGGTCCACTGTTGGAGCAATCATTAGAAAATGGAAGAAGCTAAACATTACTGTCAATCTCCCTCGGACTGGGGCTCCATGCAAGATCTCACCTCGTGGGGTCTCAATGATCCTAAGAAAGGTGAGAAATCAGCCCAGAAATACACGGGAGGAGCTGGTCAATGACCTGAAAAGAGCTGGGACCACCGTTTCCAAGGTTACTGTTGGTAATACACTAAGACGTCATGGTTTGAAATCATGCATGGCACGGAAGGTTCCCCTGCTTAAACCAGCACATGTCAAGGCCCGTCTTAAGTTTGCCAATGACCATTTGGATGACCCAGAGGAGTCATGGGAGAAAGTCATGTGGTCAGATGAGACCAAAATAGAACTTTTTGGTCATAATTCCACTAAACGTGTTTGGAGGAAGAAGAATGATGAGTACCATCCCAAGAACACCATCCCTACTGTGAAGCATGGGGGTGGTAGCATCATGCTTTGGGGGTGTTTTTCTGCACATGGGACAGGGCGACTGCACTGTATTAAGGAGAGGATGACCGGGGCCATGTATTGCGAGATTTTGGGGAACAACCTCCTTCCCTCAGTTAGAGCATTGAAGATGGGTCAAGGCTGGGTCTTCCAACATGACAATGACCCGAAGCACACAGCCAGGATAACCAAGGAGTGGCTCTGTAAGAAGCATATCAAGGTTCTGGCGTGGCCTAGCCAGTCTCCAGACCTAAACCCAATAGAGAATCTTTGGAGGGAGCTCAAACTCTGTGTTTCTCAGCGACAGCCCAGAAACCTGACTGATCTAGAGAAGATCTATGTGGAGGAGTGGGCCAAAATCCCTCCTGCTGTGTGTGCAAACCTGGTGAAAAACTACAGGAAATGTTTGACCTCTGTAATTGCAAACAAAGGCTACTGTACCAAATATTAACATTGATTTTCTCAGGTGTTCAAATACTTATTTGCAGCTGTATCATACAAATAAATAGTTAAAAAATCATACACTGTGATTTCTAGATTTTTTTTTTTAGATTATGTCTCTCACAGTGGACATGCACCTACGATGACAATTTCAGACCCCTCCATGATTTCTAAGTGGGAGAACTTGCAAAATAGCAGGGTGTTCAAATACTTATTTTCCTCACTGTATATATATATATATATATATATATATATATATATATATATATATATAAAAAAAACAGCACTATAATTTTCAAGTATGTACATATTAATAAACTATATAGTGTATAACTAATAGTACATAAAACTATAATGTATATAGTTAATACTAAAATAACACCGTAACCAAGAGGACACCACAGGAAATAAAAAATAAAAAGAAATCACCACTGAGATGTATTTAATATCTCAACTGTTTATACAAGACAATAAGATTAAATGGAGAGCAAATAGACTCCAAACAAACAAAAGTTTCACTTGGAATAAAGTGTTGTGCACAGTTGAATTGTTCACAAAAATAACATACTGTATATTAAGCAAGTAAATGTGACAGTTTTGATTTCATGTTGACTTTAATATCCCCTGAGTTATGAAACAAACACCATAATTTGAGCAATAAAACTTCCCCCTGAGAGCTTACAGAGCAAAACAGGACATAGGAAAGGTACGTCTGATTGATTTGTCGGACAGCAACAAGAACGATCTGTACGTTTGCTGCTGTGTTTTGTACGTGCACATGGCCACAGGAAGTAGAGCTCATCCCAGACTTGTCAGAAAATATCAAAAAAACTAAAACCTGCCCACCTGTGTGGACACAGCACGGACAGACGACAGTGTCTCAGCGGCCTGTTGGGATGTTTGGCAGGGGAGCTGTGATATACACTCTGACATGCCACATAATAAAGGTCAGAGAGGATTGTGGGTAACCTACAGCAGCTAAACAGCGAGTGGATTCAGGAGACAACAGTCTGGCAGCCATTAGAGGAAGCACAGTGAAGTATAGCTCAGAAATGACAGTAAGGAAGAAGGAGAGTTGTTTATTGTAATTCCTGCAGTTGTCAAGGGCAGGGAATGACATGCAACTACAGTGAGGAGAGATGTCAGCATATATCCACCGTAACCTCTCACTCCCAGTGAAAACATGAGGACATATCACCTCCGACAGACATGGAGGACTTTATTGACTTAATCACAGTAGTGCAGCACAGGGCTGTAACCAAAAATTGACATTAAAGGGAGGGGAATCATAAATGGTCAAATTGTCCTCCCCGATTTTTGATATTCTTAATGATGCTCTGCTGCACTCCATTATGAATCGCTCTGTTTGTGGTTAGGATGACAAAAAGTTTTAAAAGTTAAATACTGTTTTTGGTTGGTCTACCTCAGCATTCTTGCTCTTCAATGTCAAAATGATTTACTTACTGTTTACAGAACACGAGTGTGAATTCCAAAACGACATTTTAGTTTTAATAGTGAAAGAGCGCATGGTAAGAAGTTAGTAGCTAAAGATTTAACTGTTGATTGAACCGTTTTTTGATAGAAACAGAAAAAAAATGCCTTAAAGTAATATCCAGTAATGCAAGCTTTGCAAATAGTTTGAATTGGTTCCTTCACAACTACAATTACACCTAGAACTTCTTTTACTGTATTTCTTATTCTCTGTTCCCTTAGATCCCTTTTAATACTTTATTTAATTCCTTTAAGTCCTGTCACTTTTGACCAGTTTAATGTATCCTTGCTGAATAAAAATATTCAATTCAATTCACATTTATTTGTATAGCGCTTTTCACAATACACATCGTTTCAAAGCAGCTTTTTCAAAGAGTCCACATTACAATTTAGAGTGATCTGTTATCAGAGGTAACTGTCTAAGATATGTATTTCAGAAATTTACATATACAAATCACATAGTTAGCTAAACATGTATTAATGTAAACAATGCAATAATTTAAGGCAGAAACAATGAGCTCATTGAAGTAATGAATACATGTTTGTTAACAAATGATTATAACATATACATTCATTATATATAGATACATTTATTTCACATTTTAATGTGCATTAAATGTGATAAAATTACATTACATTTTAATTTTAATTGATATTAAAGGTGGCATATTATGCCCCTTTTCACAAGATGTATAAATCTATGGTGTCCCCAGAATGTGTCTGTAAAATTTCAGCACAAATTACCTTGTCAAATTTGCCCCTTTTTGGGTGCGAGCATAAACGCGCCATTTTTGTGTGTGTCTCCCTTCAGAAGATGGCCGATCCTTTACACAAGTTTTGGATACTCCTGCAATAACAAAACACGCGGATAATCTCACTCATCCAAAATCCCAGAAATAACCAGTAGCGAGTGCAGAGAGACTCAGGAAGAGGTTGCAACTTTTAGAAGCACCTGGACGTTTCTGAATGGTTAGTGGATACATTTATGTAGTTGTTATGGAGTTACATTGATTCATCTCATCGACTTGCAAGTACCGTCATGTTTAACTTTTACACAAGTTGACACAGTTCCCTGAGGTCTTTATAAGACAGCTGTGACATTTTTTGGTCCAACACTGTTCTGTGCTCGTCTGTACAGCAACGACAGAACAGTTTGCATGCTTTACTCGAACTTCTGCCATTGCGTTCGATCTGGTTACACTGTTGCCGCTTGTGAAAACCAATTGGTGGCACCGTGGGGGGTAAACGTGCAGATTAACCCTCTGAGGTCTGGGGTGTTTTTGGGGTCCTTGAGATGTTCTGACATGCCCTGACATTTGTGCTTTTTTCAGTTGCTTATAAACATATCAATGGCAAAAAAAATTACACTCTATTTAGCACAAACAGGACTACCATGATATGTGAGCCACATGTATGTACATGTTTTCATTTTTGAGAGAATAATGTTTATGCATGGTTATTGAAAAAACTAAAAATGAAAGTTTCTGAAATAAGGCCACAAAACACATACTAAATATATGTCAATAAGACTTTTGACTAATGGATGTCGTTGCCTTTTTTCTTCAAAATGATGTGAAAATCATCCTGCCTAATCATTCACATAAAACGATACATTCATTTAAGTTTTGTGAAACACTTTTAGTTTGGAAAGGCAATATGCGGATGGGGCGTAAACGATCATGCATATTTAGTAGTTCACACCTGATGAGACAATGCCCCTGCATACTTAATGAGCCATTCATTCAGGTGTGTCACCTATAGCTAACTTAAATATCCAAGATTCATAAAAATGATCATTCTAGAAGAAAATTTCAGATGGCATTTAGAGGCTTTTGCATCTGAACTCTTCATACACACACACACACACACACACACACACACACACACACATATATATATATATATATATATATATATATATATATATATATATATATACATACATATACATACATACACACATACATATATATATATATATATATATATATATATATATATATATATATATATATATATATATATATGCATACACACACACATATATATGTGTATATATTTATACACAAATATAAATTTTATTTATATTTTTATATATATATATATATATATATATATATATATATATATATATATATTTTTTTTTTTTTTTCACAAATTATGCTTGCAAATTGTATAATATCCAAGGTAAACATGTCTAGTAATTGTGCAGTTAATTATCATACTGTATTTTCAGTTTTGGAATATTTATCCTCTCCCCAAATTTGTTACTAATAAAACACAATACAAATTATTAAAAGAAAAAAATAATATTTACCTTTTAATAGTTTGTTTACATCTACCTTGTAAATATATTTTTTTATTAAAAAGGTTACAATTACAACAACAATTCAAGTGTAATCTTACAGTATATTCTACAGTAAAAACTGTACCAAAATCTAGTCAACAAAATGTTGTCTTTCATATTTCGCCTGACTGTAACGTTGTTTTTATGAAATATTAGGGCATATAAATGTTAATTTGCAGTTTAATACGTTGCTTATACAAATAGCCTACATTTTATTTCAACATATTTCAGTCGATTTTTACTCATCTCAGTATAGCAATACAGTTTGCTAAAACATCATCATTCATTCACAAACGCGATTTAAATTTAAACTGTCTTTTTGCGAGCTGTGGTAAACAGCGCACATCTCTGCCGTTCATTCATTCATAAACAGAAACCCGATTCACGTGAGAAGGAAAAAAAATGTACTACTGTATTCCTAAGCTCAGTCTGATCCTTGCTCCTCGAAATACCCGCACTTCTGAGGTATTTTCCATTATTATTATTCCTCACAGCGCTGCGAGACGGTGTAAACAAGTAATAATCTGAATAAACTTGTGTTTTCTCAAGCTGATATGGGGGCGTTCACAGGTTTGCGTGGATTGCCTCAATCATTTGCGTTTGAATAGCGCGCTCTCCGTGGGCGTCACATTACATTTGAATCAGCTGTAATGAGCTCGACTGGAATCGCTCTCTTTTAATACAGATTTCACAAGATGAGAATATTTGTTTTTTATATAAATTACTTTATTTAAAAGAAGAGAATTCAAGCTTCATGCCTGTGTGTCTGTATGTCTGTTTGACTGAGTATTCGCTGAGTTATTGTTCATTTTCGGACGCGTTTCACAATGGACTACACTGACAGAGAGAAGGCAGAACTCGCTTCGTGTTTATTTTTCTTAATTTGGCAAAAAGCGCAACACTTTGTTTTTATTGTGAGTATACACAAAAATAATACACATTTAACAGAATCGATTGATGTATGAAACTTGTTTGTAAAATCAAAGTCAAAAGAGTATTTCGGGTCTCGATTCAACTGATAAGGAAAAAAGCGAGCAGATCACGCCGGCGTGATTGCCGACCTCAGAGGGTTAAGGGGCGGTAATATTATAATAAGATCCCTTTCCTACGTCCGAATGGGAGCGAAATCTGATCGGCTTATTTTTTGACATGCTTGCAGAGAAAGGCTTACCTAAACTGGGTTGGTAGATGCACCGGGGACCCGATTATAGCACTTAAACATGGAAAAAGTCAGATTTTTATGTCCCCTTTAAATACTATGTTAAATATTTACACCCAATATTAATCAATATTCTCTTTTAAAATATATATATATATATATATATATATAATGTACAGTCAGTCACTCATTATATATATATATATATATATATATATATATATATATATATATATATATATATAAAACAGCAAAATAAATCCTGACAGGGTTTGAAGAAGGTTAATGTCCAGCTGACTGTCTTTCTTTATTATCAATTCTTTACAGATAGAAAGAAATGGCCAAACATACCATAATATTGCCGCAATTGACCAATCAGAATCTTATTAAGAACATATTCAATAAACATGAGCAGTAACATGATATTCTGTTATATAACAGTAATGATTAAGGTTTCATGACATCTCACCTTCACATGCAGTACACAACGACAGACCACCTTCTCAAATATTCACAGAACGATTTAAAATATTCAACCTATCAGACTGTGGTTGTCAACACTTAAATGCAAGTGTCAGTAAATAATGAATTAATGCATTAGATCATCTCATTCATCACTGCACTGTGAAGTTCTGATTTCAAGCCCTTCGGCTGAAGTGATACGCTCACGTTTCTGCCCTCCATCCAGTGTCAGACCTGCAATGAGGGTCACTTGAACCCAAAACCCTGATCCACCTGAGCTTTTAACCCTCTGAGGTCTGAGCTGTTTTCTGGGCCCTGGAGGTGTTCTGACATGCTCTGACATTTCTGGTTATTTCTGTTACTTGTGACATTTTCATGGCTAAAGTCTAATTACACTGTATTCAGCACAAACTCTGCTACAATAATATATCAGCAGCATGTATGTAAAAGTTTGTAGTTTTGAGATAATGACATTTATGCGTGGTTTGTGAAAATACAAAAAAAAAAATCTCACTGAAATAAGGCCATGAAACCCATACTGATTATTTCTTCACAAGACTTTTGAAAATTGTATCACGTAGCCTAGAATATTTGCTCTAAAACTATGTGAAAATCACCCCGACTGCTCATTCAGATAAGACAATATATTAATTTAAAAAAATTTACGACGTGTTTTGTGTGAAAAAGCTTTATGCGGGAGCTCATTAATATGTAAGCTTTTCACACCTGAGAAAGACAAAGACCCTCCCCTAACGGCCCTATTAGGAGCTATCAGGCCCTGTCATTCTGAGCAACCTTGCACAATACTGTAAATGAGGAGATTTAAAAAAAGAATGGCTTTTAAATTGTTTGGATTTATTTACAACACAACATAGTCCAAAGATACACAACAAATGCCAAAAAAGCACTTATTGAAAACAATGATCCAAAGACAGAGACATTTGTGCCATTCCTAAAAACACTGTACATACCTTTCATTTCCAAGGTGTTTGATTTTCACTTTACCATGTTCATGTACAGAGACTCATGTGAATGTTGAAGTCCTCAGTGGCATCTGGGCCCTGAAAAAAAAAAAGTGAACATACTGATATCAAGAGAAAGGCCTGCACGATTTTGGGAATAAATTTTAGATTTTTCTGGTTAAAATTGCTTTTTAAAATTCACAGAATACACACACACACAAATGTTTCCAACAATATATAATATAATGAACACCAGGTTTGTTGTGCCTTGTAGGCATAAGCTATGCGCAGTGCTGGATAAAATAATAATAACAATAGCAGTATAAATCTTCCAAAAGATTTCAGTAACAACTAAGCTAGAGAAAAATATATTGATTATCATGTTACTTCAAATGTTTCCATTCGTTATGATGATATGAAATGAGATAATAGTAAAAACATGAATCCGTTTGCTTTTCAAACGCGAACGCGATCCAAAATATGATACATTTAAACGCGATCGCGCTGCAAAATATGATACATTCAAACGCGATCACGCTCAAATATAAAACATTATGGTTACCATATACATATCTACGTTTGAGCAGATATCCACAAACACAGTAACAGTAAACACGGGTCTAATTATTATAATATTCAGCATATATCTAGCAACAGTTCAACTGCAATGTGAAATTTATGCAACAACAGCAAACTAATATGTAAAAATTTCTTACCTTACATCTTTCTTGTCTTCAAATCGCGTTCTTCTTCTTCTGATGTAAATCCAATGTAAGCTCAGGCGCGTCTAAAAGCAGAGACTTGTGAAGTGTTTTGGTGTTTTGTTTTTGAGGTAGGTCTAATGAGCGCGATCGCGTTCCATGTGGAGATTTGCATGGGAATCTCTTTTGCGCGAGTGGGCGTGGTAAATTAAAAAATAATTAGGAAGCGTTTGAGAAGCTGGACATCTTGTTGGTTTTATACAAATTACTTAAACAGAGAATATTTGTTTTCAGTTTGAATCCGATCATTTAAAAGTACACACTTAAATGTTTATAAAGGTATATGGCTCATAAATGTGTGACAAGTATTCGAGTTTTGTTTCAGTTTATAGACGTGCTCAAGAAAAAAAAGTTCACCGCGATGGAGAGGCAGAACGCACACCCTGTTTATTTTCTTTATTTTACAAAAGCACAATGCAGACTAACTTTTTTTTTTGCTACATGCCATGGGATTAATCAATGCACGCTGATGAATGATGTATAATAATAATAATAATTAATCTGCATACCCTAGTTTTGCACTGATGTAAAAAGACTGACAGTGACACAATAAGACCTAATGTTAGCAAAATGTTTTAATCTTTTAACTCTTAAAAAAAAAAATATTAAAAAAACATGTATGTTCTTTAATGTTTGATTATAATTTTACTGTCTTCACATAGGGATGGGAATTGATAAGATTTTATCAATAATAATGCCACTGACGATTCTGATTATCGATCCAATTCTTTAACGATTCTCTTATCGATTCTTGATAGCACTGTGTGGAAAAATGTAGTCATATGCTTTTAAAAAAACAAAACAAGTGGTTTTATTTATTTTAAAGTTCCTTGAGTTAGCAAACTGTACTTTTTATATAATTTATGTAATAAATAGAACCTTATTGTAAAGTGTTACTGATTAGTTATACACCGATTCAGACGTCTCCTGAGTTCACTGTTGGAAAGATCAGTTGTTTAAACCATTCATTAAAATGAATCGGTTCAAAGGAGTCATTAGTTCGCGAATTGGACGTGTCGTGCGCGTTGTGTGATTATCCCAGCAGTTAGGACAGGACATCCAAGATTTGTGTCAACATAGAAAACATTTCATCACTGTATAGTTTTATTTCGTTTAATTAACCCTCTGGGGTCTAAGGTGTTTTTGGGGTCCTTGAGATGTTCTGACATGCCCTGACATTTTTGCTTTTTTCAGTTGCTTATAAACATATTAACCCTCTGGGGACCAAAAACGCGCCCGCGCGTTTTGCTCGTTTTTTTTTTTTTAGCAATGAAAATAAACACTAAATGCTCTGTTAATTTTGATCTTTCATTTTCGTGTAATACATCAATCGATCCTGTTCAGTGTCTATTTTTTTTCTGTATACTCACAATAAAAATAAAGTGTTTTGCTTTTTGACAAATAAAGAAAAATTAACATGATGCGATTTCTGCCTTCTCTCTGTCAGTAAACTCCCATTTGAAATGCGTTCGAAAATGATCTATAACTCCGCGAAAATTCAGTCAAACAGGCAAACAGACCCACGGGCATAAAGCTTGAGATCGCATCTTTTAAATGAAGTCATTTATATAAAAAACAAATATTCTCAGCTTCTGTAATCTGTATAAAAAGAGAGCGACTCCAGTCGACCTCATTACGAGATGATTCACAGTAATGTGACCACGCCCCGGAGAGCGCGTGCTATTCAAACGCAAATTCTGAGAACCATTTCAGAGCTGTGAAACGCCCACATCAGCTGTAAACAAAGCGCGTCGCGACTCCTCGCGAGTGAGACATTATAGCCTACCTTATGGAGAAACGATTCCTCAGAACAGTGCTGATGAGGAGCAATATCTCCTGAAATGAGGAGCAGATTCCGCTGAGGAGTGAGGTAGGCTGTTTTCTTTTCTCACGTGTGGAATAACGTTATGGAATAACGTTAGTGTAGGCCTATGTAAACCGCAAAAAGATGAATCCCATTTCTATAATATGACTCGCCTTTCTGTGAGATGAATGAAGGGGACATATTTGTAAAGACTGTTTAGCCTAAATATGAATCGCGCGTCTGTGTGTAAAATAATAAACTGCTTTGCTATAGCCTACTGAGATGAGTAAAAATCGACTGGAATATGTTGAAATAAAATGTATTTGTATAAGCAACGTATTAAACTGCAAATTAGCATTTATATGCCCTAATATTTCATAAAAACAACATTACAGTCAGGCGAAGTATGAAAGACAACATTTTGTTGACTAGACTAGGGTACAGTTTTTAGGCTACTGTAGAATATACCGCCACATCAAAAAAGCTTTTGTTTAGCAATTTCTGCTCATATCTAACGTTATATATATATATAATATATAATATAATATATATATATATATACTATTTTTGTCAAAAATAAAGTCATAGACTAAGATGTTAGATGTTCCAATGTTGGCTATATTCAAACTAATGAATACATATGATAAAATGTAGGCCTATAATCTTTTTTTTTTTTTTTTTTTTTTTACAAAGAAAGAGTACACTTGAAATATTGTTGAAATTGTAATTATTGTTGTAATTGTAACATTTTTAATAAAATAGCAAAACATATTTACAAGAGAGATGTAAGCGAAATCTTAAATGGTCAATATAAGTCTTCTTCTAAATACATCTTTTGTCCTTGCATTGTGGCTCAGTCAGTGTCACACCTGATTGAATGGGCATTAGGCAGAGTCATTATGCAGAGTGGGTGGGACAAACTACTCCTCCTCCACGCCCCCCTCGCATAATGGCTTTCCAAGCAAAACCTGTTTTACACCATTTAAATCAATGTATTTTTTTTTGTGAACGATAAAGCAAGACTATTTTCACATAATTTTGAAGCTAGAACTCAAAGGGACAACATCCATTAGTCAAAAGTCTTGTGGACACATATTTAATATGTGTTTTGTGGTCTTAACCCTCTGGGGTCTGGGGTGTTTTTGGGGTCCTTGAGATGTTCTGACATGCCCTGACATTTGTGCTTTTTTCAGTTGCTTATAAACATATTAATGGCAAAAAAAAAATTACACACTATTTAGCACAAACAGGGCTACCATAATATGTGAGCAACAAGAATGTACATGTCTGCATTTTTGAGAGAATAATGTTTATGCGTGGTTATTGAAAAAACTAAAAACTAAAGTTTCTGAAATAAGGCCACAAAACACATACTAAATATGTGGCAATAAGACTTTTGACTAATGGATTTCATCGCCTAGTGTTTTTTCTTCAAAATGATATGAAAATCATCCTGCCTAATCATCCACAAAAAAACGATACATTGATTTTAGTTTTGTGAAACACTTTTAGTTTGGAAAGCCAATATGCGGATGGGGCGTAAACGCTCCAACAGCATCATGCATATGTAGTAGTTCACACCTGGTGAGACTACGTCCCTGCATACTTAATGAGCCATTCATTCAGGTGACGTGTCACCTATAGCTAACTTAAATATACAAGCTTCATAAAAATGATCATTCTAGGAGAAAATTTCAGATGGCATTTAGAGGCTTTTGCATCTGAACTCTTCATATATACACACACACATATATATATGCATGCACATACATACTTTATAATCTTTTCAAAACTAGTCAACGTCTTTCAAAACTAAAGTATACATTTTATCATACGTATTTCAAAGTAAAGGATTCATTAGTTAGTTGATGACTTTATTTTTGACAAAACACATACAGTATATATTCCTCATCTCAGTATAGCAATAGAGTTTGCTAAAAGCTGTTCATTCAATACAGCAGTATTTGAAAATCGATCATATTTTGTAAAATTACATTTATATTTGCATTTATGTCAAAACCTAGACACTTTTAAACATCAAAAGGACATTTATTAATATGTATTCATGTCAAAATGACAAATAAACAGATTTTCCTATTCAATTTTGCATGGAAACGCTTCCAAGACGCTTGCGTGTCGCGTGAAAAATAGGCGTCGGTTCTATTTCTAGAATGCACGCGTTTTCCACGCGGCTCGTGCCGCGCCTGAGACGCGCGTCTCACACAGGCAGTATGCAAACTCTAAACTGTTAACATGGATGGGAGCCGAAATAAAAACGGACACGCCACGCAGCTGAGACGCTTACGCCACGCATCCAGTGTTTCACCGGCCTTATCCAGCGGATGTGGGCGTTTCACAGGTTTGTATGGATCGCCTCACATTTGCGTTTGAATAGCGCGGTCTCCGTAGGCGGAGTCACATTAAAACTTAATTAGCTGAGATGAGAACGACTGACATCTCTCTCTTTACATACATATTATATAAACTGTGAATATTTGTTTTTTATAAAAATTACTTCATTTGAAAGAAGATAATTCAAGCTTCATGCCTGTGTGACTGTATGCCTGTTTGACTGAGTATTCGCTGAGTTACAGTTCATTTTCGGACGCGTTTCAGAATTGACTTCACTGACGGAGAGTAGGCAGAACTCGCATCATGTTTATTTTTCTTTATTTGGCGAAAAGCACAACACTTTGTTTTTATTATGAGCATACACAAAAAAAATACACACTAAACAGGATCGATTGATGTATAACACAAGCATATAAGATAAAAATTAATATTTTATTTTTATTTATTTTTTGCACTCATACGAAAAAAAACGAGCCTATCGCGCCGGCGCGATAGCCGACCTCAGGGGGTTAATTCAGCAACTTTCATTTTTATTTTTTCCAATAACCACGCATAAACATTATTCTCTCAAAAATGAAAACATGTACATGCATGGTGCTCACATATTATGGTAGCCCTGTTTGTGCTATATAGAGTGAATTTACACCTTAGCCATTAACATGTTTATAAATAACTGAAAAAAACACAAATGTCAAGGCATGTCAGAACATCTCAAGGGCCCCAAAAACACCTTGGTCCCCAGAGGGTTAATGGCAAAGGTGTCAATTCACTCTATATAGCACAAACAGGGCTACCATCATATGTGAGCACCATGCATGTACATGTTTTCATTTTTGAGAGAATAATGTTTATGCATGGTTATTGAAAAAACTAAAAACTAAAGTTTCTGAAATAAGGCCATAAAACACATTCTAAATATGTGTCAATAAGACTTGTGACTAATGGATGTCGTCGCCTAGAGTTTTTTCTTCAAAATGATGTGAAAATTATCCTGCCTAATCATTCACATAACACAATGCATTGATTTAAATTTTGCAAAACACTTTCTGTCTGGAAAGGCAATATGCGGAGTGGGCGTCAACGATCATGCATATTTAGTGGTTCGCACCTGGAGACAATGGGGCCCGCATACTTAATGAGCCATTCATTCAGGTGTGTCACAAGAAAGAATGCAAGAGCAACAGTTGGAAGCATCTAAATTTTTTTTTTTTTCACAAATTGTGCTTGCAAATTGGCCTATAATATCAAAAGGAAAACATGTCTAGTAATTGTGCAGTTAATTCTCATACTGTATTTTCAGTTTTGGAATATTTATCCTCTCCCCAAATGTGTCACTAATAAAACACAATAAAAAATTATTTTAAAGAAAAGGCTTATATTTGCCTTTTATTAGTTTGTTTACATCTACCTTGTATTTTTTTTTTTATTAAAAAGGTTACAATTACAACAACAATTCAAGTGTAATCTTTATTTGTAAAAACTAAAGTATACATTTTATCATACATATTTCAAAGTTAAGGATTCATTACTTGAATATAGCCTAGGCTACATTGGAATAAACACTATAACTTATTATTTGATTATTTTTGACAAAACATACTATATTTAACATATGAGCAAAAATTGGCAAACAAAAGCTTATTTGAGGTGGCAGATATTTTACAGTAAAAATGTATAATCTATCCAAAACTAATCAATGAAATGTTGTCTTTCATATGTCTGTAACATAGTAACTTTCGTTTTTATTATAAGAAATATCAATGTTAATTTGCAGTTTAATACGTTGCTTATACAAATACATTTTATTTCAACATATTTCACTCGATTTTTACTCAGTAGCCTATAGCAATACAGTTTGCTAAAAGCGAAACATTCACAGACAGAAACGATTCAAATTTAAACCGTCTTTTGCCAGTTGTGGTAAACAGCGGCATCTCTGCCGTTCATTCATTCATTCATGCATGCACAGATACGCGCCGCACTTGAGAATGAAAAAAAAACTTACTACATTATTCCATAGCCTCGGATCTGTTGCTCCTCGTACTTCTGAGGTAAATTTTCCATTATAGTATTATTCCTCACAGCGCTGCGAGACTGTGTAAACAAGTACAATGATCTGATGTGTTTTTTCGAGCTGATATGGGGGCGTTCACAGTTTGCAGGATTGCCTCAGACATTTGCGTTTGAATAGCGCACGCTCTCCGGGGCGGGGTCACATTACATCTGAATGAGCTCTAATTAGCTCGACTGGAATCGCTCTCTTTTAATACAGATTTCAAAAGCTGAGAATATTTGTTTTTATATAAATTACTTCATTTAAAAGCAGAGAATTTAAGCTTCATGCCTGTGTGTCTGTATGCCTGTTTGACTGAGTATTCGCTGAGTTATGGTTCATTTTCGGACGCGTTTCAGAATTGACTTCACTGACAGAGAGAAAGCAGAACTCGCATCATGTTTATTTTTCTTTATTTGGCGAAAAGCACAACACTTTGTTTTTATTGTGAGTATACACAAAAATAATACACACTTAACAGGATCGATTGATGTATAACACAAGCATATAAGATAAAAAGTAATATTTTATTTTTTTTATTTTTTTTCACTAATAAGGAAAAAAACGAGCCTATCGCGCCGGCGCGATAGCCGACATCAGGGGGTTAAAGTGTTGTTTTATGTCAGCTGAATGTCCGGAACGCTTTTCAGAGAAGATAAGGAAACTTATTTAGCACAATTTACACCCAGCAGTAATTCAGGGAAAAAAAAAAATCTCCGAATGCTCCACATGAAACTTTGGTCTTCCGACCTTTTATCACTGTGTCGATTTATTTTGATTAATATGTGCGAGGGAGAGAGCAACACAGCGCCTAGTTTGGAGACGGTGAAGTCGTTTACACAGAGAGTGCGCGCGCGCGCGCGACCGGCTCTCTCTCTCTCGTTCTTTCAGTTAAACATACGCCCTGTCACAAATGCATCCGTCCATCTACATTACTCACCGATCAAATAAGACTTTGGCGGGACAAAAATTCACTTTGGCGGGCGCTAAAACAAGTTCAATGCAGGAAAATTCATGCGTGAGTTTCCATTAGACAACATTACAATCTAAAAACAAAATAATGCTTTTTAAAGAAGTAATTTACTAAACTTAAAAAAAAAAAAAAGCTAATATCATAAAAGTACACATGTAGGTTTGAAATTCTCTAGCACATTTATGTTCACCAACAACAACAAATATTCAACAACAAATGTTTTAGCTAAATATATTTATAATTTAGTGCTAATGTATATTTTAGTCAGAATAATTGCGCTCCGTCTGTTCGGCGCGCATGCACGCGGCGGCGCTCGTTCACGGAAGTATAGCTTGCAGAAAGCTCGCCCACTCATGACATCAAACTGGAAATATTGACTTTCTAACATTTATAGATGGAGAATATGTCCGTGAAATGTAAGTTATGCACTGAGAAAATTATTGGATGTCACTTCAGCTTATGGCTAAATACTATTAGAGGTATATTTGTTTCCACCAATCGCTGCACAAGTGAAGTTTACGTATGATGACGAAAGCACGTTAGTGCGTGCCCTCCCGGAACCCATAGAGAATGCATTGCAGTGCCTGCAGTTCGAAAAAAAAATCTTTGAATGCAAGTCTATGTGAAGACTCTGGGCGATTCTCAGCCAGAGTGAAATCGGCCAAAAAGAGGCGGTACTCCACAGAACGTGACTTGGCGCTGATTGGACTATATCCAGAGGCAGAACAACAGTGAGTGACTGCTAGCGTAACTCTGTGGTTGAATGAGATAGTGATTGAAAAAGTCCCTTTCACACTTTGGTGGTGCGTCGCCCGATCGCCCTAATGAAGAAACCGCCGCTGCACTGTAGTCTGAAAGCAAAGATAATGATTCAAACTGCTGCATATTGTTGTTGCATATGGCTTGAAAAATTTGCTGCATTTATATCACAGCAGAATTACCATAATTACAAGATTCTACTGAAAACTTCAGACATAATTAACCTCTTAAGTGTCACCGGCCCACCGGTGGGCCCAAAATCATTACATATTTAAAACAGTAATATCCTATAATAAACATAAACTAATCTTGACAAACTATATATCATTTGAAAGCTTACAAACTCTAGTTTTCATATTTGGTGAATGATTTCCAAAATAAATTAGAGAGGAGCTGTAATTTATCAATTTGCAACAAGAATATTTTCATATTCCTAAGGCGTGTTCAGACCTTTATTTTGAAATAGCAATGAACATGAAAAATCATGAAAGAATGGATGAAACCTCAGTTTGTTTTCATGCCAAGAGTTCAAAAGATATCATCCATTCAATTATTTTAGAAAAAAATATACTAATATGTTTTTAATAACGCATATGGAAATGAAGGCGCCCTTATATGGGCAGTAATGGAGTCTGGTTGTCACCTAGTGAAAATGTTTGGTACTGCGCCCAAACAAAATCTCACTGAAAGCTCATTTTTTGAGATATCAACCTAAAATTTGAAACACAACTTATTCAGATTTTTGGCTTTGATTTTCTAGCAGTTTTAGAGTCGGCCAGGTTTTAAAAATATATATTTTATATAAAATATGAATAATTAAATTTTTTAAATTGTACATTTTCATAAACACAAACTTATATAACTTTTTTTTTGTTTCACTTTCTTAATTTATTTCACTTCAACAAAAATCTGCCAAATGTCTTCTTTAAAACAAGACCAATTTTACGTCTATACTCCAAAGCATTCTTTAATTACAACCATTTAAAGTCGAAATGCGCATTTTCATGTATATTTAAAAAAAGGGGGGTGACACTTAAAGGGTTAAGCTGCTGCTATCACAATGGCCACATGAGACAAATCACATATATTAAAGTCAAAATTAAACTAGTTAATTTACTTTCCCTAATACAAGTTTCTGGTTATTTTAAATAAAAATAAATTCAACGAAATGATCCCATTAAATCCTTATAGATACAATCCATTCCTGTCAGGGTTGTTATCATTAAATACATATAAAATAAACTTATAAAATAAAATATAAATACTTTTGGGAGTAAGTAAAAGTCAAAAAAGCCCATGCAAACAATAATATATATATATATATATATATATATATATATATATGTGTGTGTGTGTGTGTGTGTGTGTGTGTGTGTGTGAGTGTGTGTGTGTGTGTGTATATATATATGTATATATATATATATATATATATATATATATATATATATATATATATATATATATATATGTGTGTGTGTGTGTGTGTGTGTGTGTGTGAGAGTGTGTGTGTGTGTGTGTGTGTATATATATATGTATATATATATATATATATATATATATATATATATGTGTGTGTGTGTGTGTGTGTGTGTGTGTGTGTGTGTGTGTAAAATCAAGATTCTTTTTACAGTGTACGTAACACTAAAATAACACAGATACTCTCTCCTCACATTATTTCCACCTGAATATTCTCCTTCACTGTGAAACACATCAAATTATGAAAGATAAATGCGATGAATGCATCTACATAGTCCCGGCTGACATTATTTCCTGCTGAATATTTCATTCTGAAAGTTCTGGAAGTCATTGTGGAATGTTGTCATTAACATGTTCTGGAAATGCAGAGCTAAACTCCAAGACTTATGATAGAAGGAGTCTCGGTTGGTTTAGGCAGCTCTGCATTTCCATAATGCTTCATATGTTTTCCAAAACCCCATAATGAATGACATTAATAACACCTGCTTATGAAGCATGTCTGCATGAATTATTAAAATGAATGACTAACTCTTCTGGCAGCTCATTGTTTCTTGCAAACTCTGAGAAGTTTAATTCCTGAATTGTGGCGCTGTTTGCCATACCGTGGAATTGCTCGTTTATCTTAAAGGGGTCATATAATGGTACATGCACTTTTACAAGTTGATTGTACTGAAATGTGTGTTGGCTGTGCCTGTACACAACCATAATAAAATTATAAAAATCCATCCAGTGTTTTTTTTTTAATCTTCTTATATGTTTCCTCCAGTCTCAAATCTAGCTGTTCGATATTGTGACGTCACAAAATCGACGCCCCTCCCACGATGCCTGATTGACAGCAGCGTTTCAAACACAGACCCGCCCTCACGCCCTCGTGAGCGAGCTGTCAATCATAGCATGCGCCGACGCGCGTTCATTGTTGATAGCTAGAGTGCTGAGTAGAATGGCGTCGGTCTAAGAGATTGTGGTGTTCTGTTCTTGGGTGTAATAACGAACACAGCAGTCATATTGATGATGTTTCTAAATCCGTACAGCTGAAGACGCAGTGGCTGAGTTTGTGTTCGAAGGGAATATTCCCCACGATCAACGTCAATGCTGTCATGTTTGCGCGAATCTTTTCACCAGACTGCTTTACAAACGAGGGTCAGTATAAAGCTGGTTATCCTGTTAAGCCTCACCAGTGCGTCGGCGCACTGAAGCGTTTTTTTATATATATAGCTCAAAGTTACTATCAGATTTAATGTTATACTTCGACAAACTATACATCATTAAAAAGATATAAGACTCAAGTTTCAGTATTTGACCACTATTGTATTCTGAGAAACTTATAGCGACAGTTATTTCTTAATTTGTGTCAGGAGTTATGAAATGAAAAAATGAGTCGATACCTTTGATATGAATTATGCGCGTCAGCTGCTTTCATTCATAAAACACTCCCGTGCTGTCGTCATGACAGCGATACACAAAACAACGTCCCTCAGGGCTTTAGCTCAAAAATGTGCAGATTTGGAGAAATATTGATATATTCTCATAGATTCACATCATATTTCTATAGACAGGAATAATATTTATTGAATTTATACCCAAATGCGTCGATGTAATCATTATGAGCGCTTGCATACTCTGATACTGTGTTTTCAATCCATACCAACAGCCTGAGGGCGCTATATGCACAATAATTGTCCATATATGGAACATGAAGAAGAGCCATGATCATGTGACATTCCAGGACGTCACTGATACACACAAAGCTACAGAGTTCGCGCTGTAAAATGCAGATAAAGAGGTTTTGAAGATAATAAACATGATTGCAATGATATTTGAGTTACCTGTATTTTTCAAGACATGCCAGGTATTTTCATAATAATAGATAATATTTATAATGTAATGCTAATCTATATAGACTATCATTGTGCAGAACAGTATACAATAGTATATTTTCTGTCTGATTTTTTTATCTGAAGCCAAATTAGATCACAGAAGATTATTTAAAATACTCCACTTGCGTTATAAAAGTAAGTTTGGAGCACAAACATGGTTTTAATCTCATAAATGGTCGTGTATTGATGGTGTGCTAAGCTAACATGCTAGCTAGCCCTAGGTGCACCTGCAACCTAGAAGTTATACTTTTATGTTTTTTTGAATGCTTACTGAAAGTTTCTTTATTCAAGAATGTTCTTTATTCTTTATTTAAAATGTGAGGTGAACTTTGAGAAAAGAATTTAGGGATTGAAACCCTATGAATAGCATGTGAATAGCCAGTCGTTAGTAACTATAATGCAGACAAAAGAAATGCATATTCCGAGCCATAACCAGTCTGGAGAGGTGTGAATGTGTGCAGGGGGAGACTGAGACTGAATGGGGCTCGTTTGCACCACAAAACAATAGAGACAATATACTGGATAGATGGTTAGAAGATGACAATAAACATCAGAAGCATCTTAGCGTCAAATCAAAATAAAGTCAACTGACATGATCTTGAAAAACATTTAACTAAATACAGAGTTTTGGACTTATTATCTTCAGATTTTAAACATAAAATGTTTAGACATGTGGCTTTAGCTGTAGTGCATTTCTAGATTGCTCCAGTGTCAACTTCAATTTTATTTTCATGAGGATGTTTCATAAAAATTAATTTCTAATAACTTTACAAAATTTTGAAGCTATTTATAACAATTTTTGTCATTATGATAATTTTTAATTCTACATTTACAATAAACTGCCAGGTGTCAGCTTTCAAATGAGATCATACTTGTGCTTTTAGTACCAAGGGTTCATGAACTGTATCTGTTTCAGTTTGGGTATGTCATTTCTGGGGATTTTTCAAAAGTGGGGTTGCAGCTTAACAGGTTATTTGCTAAGAAGCTGCTCCTGAAAAAAAGGATCGGTACCAACTATTCGTGTTCCTGCTGAACCTCCAGAAGAACAAGTGAGTGTAACGTTTTATTGACCTTTATATTAATCTTTATATTAATCTTTGCAAATAGATTGCACGCTTCACGATGAATGTGGCTATTTTTACACTCAGGGTACATTATGGCATGTTTTCTATGTACGACGTTATCAATATAATTCATAATCCCACGTTTATGCGTTATGGTTATTGTTTTATTGTGTTACAAACGGTGTACGCACAGAACAGAGGGGCGGGGTGAGCAAAGCCCATTATCATTTAAAGACACATGCACTGAAACGGCGTGCTGAAAACAGCTGTTTTTGACCAGGTAAAATGAGTGTTTTCTTACAATACTAATGAGAATTTTTAATTAAAGTATATTACAAACTTTTAATTTAGACCCTAAAGAATCATATTAGCTTGTACAAAAATGACATTATATGACCCCTTTAAAGAAACCGTTATTTTTCTCAGGGAACAGTTACCTCAAGGCTAATGTAAGGGATAGCGTCACACAGAGTGACTTGCTTTTCAAGAATTATTTTTTTCTCTCACTTTAACATCAAAGCATTCATAATCCATAGTTCTGGAGTTGTCCACCACAAAGAGTGTCCTGATTAACACCTGGCGCTGCAGCCGTGTGTCTGAATGTTGCATGAAGAATGAAGATGTAAAAGAGAGTTAACTGAAACAGAGAATCAGCTATTGGGTAAATCTCACAAAGGCTGCATTTACACTGCAAGTCTTAATGCACAGATCCAACCTTTTGACCATATCCGATTTTTTGGCCCACCTGTTTACATTCACTTTAGACAGGACTGGAATCCGATATCTGCGTTTACATTAATTCCCACCCAAAATTATTTTCGGTGATCGTTTTACTATGCACATGGTAGACCCTGGTCTTGAATGCCTGTGATATAAAAATTATTTATTTAATTCATGTCGGGTGGTCATGATTATTTGCCAGCATGAACAAGATAACAGCTGTCATGACTCATGAATGTTTTGCAACGCAAAATCTGACAGAACAGGTATATAGTCAGGAAATAATTTTCATTTATCTACAGCTCAGATCTAGAATTCTGAAGTGAAATAAAGTAGCCCTATTATTATTTTTCAATGAATTCTCCTGAATTTTAATGAGCTCCTGAATGTTTCTGTTCGCACAATTTCGTTTTTTTACAAAGATAAATATAAAGTTCCCACCTCAATAAAAAGCTGTGAGCGAGCGCATACAGGCACATCTGCCTCATAATACAATATTAAAAAGCCATCTTTGTAAATAAACGTGTCGTCCTCGCCTTGTGGTGGCTTGGAATTCAAAGGGGAATCGGATATGCGTGTTCAGACGTAGGTCGGATGTCCAGATATCGGATATATATCTGATTTAAAACCACATTTGGAAGTGCCGTGCGGATCTCGTGCGGATTTTTGTGTTTACACGTGTGCAACAAATTCTGATCTGTGTCAGATGTGAGTAAAAGATCAGATTTTTTGTGTCAGTGTAAACGCAGCCTAAGGCCCCTATCACACCTAACGCGTTTTTCAGGTTCGAAAACGCAAGGTGCACAGCACTGCCCATTCACACAGAACGAGCAGTGTGCTGCGTTTTTTATGTTGCTAGACAACCACTGAAACAGCTGTCCTGTCAGTCAAGTAAATGTCAAATCAGCCTTTTATTAACTTTATTTACTTTCTGTTAACATTGTGGTAGTTACGGTTCGTGAAGTCGTTAAGCTCCTGGTAACCCGCGAGAGCACCACAAGTTTATCCTCCATCATCGCACTCTCCGGGCGTTCAAGCAACTATAGCTTTCATCACTAAAACGGAAGACCCGCCTCTCCATTCTTTCGATTGGACAGTGGAAAAAAACGCGATGACGTCGGGCGCTTTTTCCGCTCGGAGTTGCTTTTTTTTCTACTGCAAAAACGCGAGGCACAGCAGGCGGTAAAACGCGAGGCGCAGCAGGCGCATAAGCAGCGCGCAGAAGCTCGCTGCCATAGGAAACAAATTGAAAAAAGGCGCCTCTCACTGCAAAAACGCGTCAGGTGTGATCTGGGCCTAAATCTGTCAATAACAGATCTAGATTACATTTCACTCTAAAATCAACAAAGAGATGAAAATTCTACAGTCTATAACTGTAAATGTACGTGTGGTGTGAAGAGGTGGATGGTTGAGAAGAGGGATGTGATGCGCTCTGACAGTGTCACTTTAATCATTGGTCCCGAAGGCTAAAGCGAGTGCTAGTGCAGTGTGGTTCAGGGGCAGCAGGAGATGTATATGCCAGGCTGCCCAGAGTGCCATCCACCCACACTGAGAGCCAGCGCACCTCCAGCACATGTCCTCCCTTGAGACAAGCCCTTATTAAGCCAAGAACTCAAACAGCATAGGATATTCACACAGAACAAATAAAAACGGAATTTTCTGGCAATAAATGTTTAGGTGATACTACTTATTTTATTTTCAATCCGATACCTTATGAAAAATAACCATGGTGTTACATAAGTAAAATTGCAGTAATCATGTTGTTGTTTTTTATTACCATGGTTTTACTATACAAATATTATGGTTCATATAGTGGTAACCATGGTAAATGTGTGGTTACTGGAGTTTTACTACAAATGCTATAGATGGTTAATTTTTGTAAAGGGCTGCCAGTGGCAGGCTTTTTTCTTTCTGACAGATTTATTACCAGCCATCAAATAACATAACACGATCCATCAGAATTTTTAATGATTTAAATTTAAATAAATGTAATTCCACAAACTAGCCTAATTATAATAAGTGTTAATATAAACTACTGTTCACAAGTTTGGGGTTGGTAAGATCTTTTAATGCTCAAAAGGCTGCATTTATTTAACCAAAAATACAGTAAAAAACAGTAATATTGTGATATATTATTACAATTTAAAATATCTGTTTTCTATTTGAATATATTATAAAATGTATTTTATTCCTGTGCTGTCAAAGCTCCATACTCTAGTCTTCAGTGTCACGTGATCCTTCAGAAAACATTCTAAGATGCTGATTGGCTGCTCAAGAAACATTTCTTATTATTATCAGTTGAAAACAGTTGTGCTGCTTAATATTTTTTATTTATTTTTTAAGGTTTCTCTGATGAACAAAGTTCAAAAGAACAGTATTTATATGAAATAGATTTTTTGTAACAATGTAAAAGCCTTTACTGTCACTGTGATCAATTTAATGCATCCTTGATGAATAAAAGTATTAATTTCCTTGAAAAAATCCTACTGATGTCAAAACTTTGAACGGCTGTGTACACTTTCAATTTGTTTATTGTGAAATAACTTCCAGTAGTTTCTCTGTCATCTGATAAGCATTGTTCTTGGCTTTGTTTCCCAAACCCATTGTGAGCCTAAGCTGATCGCAGAGACCAGTGGTGGCAATGGTTTGATCTACTTATGCTTATGATGATTTTGGGAAATGCAGCTCTATTTAAACAAGCACTGAGAGAGAAGTGTCAGCAACGAATGCTGTCAGGGTCCTGATTTGTTTTTATTTAACGTTTCTTCATACGTTAGACTTCATGCAGCACTGGGCAGACCGATCAGTGGCTGACTTGAAGCAGTGCATGCCGGTTATAAATTTTGTCTGACTTGAGACAGCACCGACGCCACGACACTGTGACGTATGTCATCAAAATACCGCAAGAGCGATTCGAGAGCAGATGGCTGACTCAGCAGGCACAGCTTGTTGATGGACTCGATCTACTCAATCAATGTTTTGATTATCGTTCTAAATCCGATCCAGACCTAGGGCCCTATTTTAACAATGTAAGCACATGGTCTAAAGCGTAAGGCACAAGTGCACTTAGAGCACTCCACTTTTGCTAGTTTAACAACGGGATAAATGGTCGGCGCACTCAGAGCGTGAACTAAAAGGGTTGTCCCTATTCTCTTAATGAGTAATCAGTGTGTTTTGAGCGTAATGTGCAACAAACCAATTTTATCTCAAATTCCCTTTAAAAGCCAGTTGCGCTTGCGCCATGGTGGATTCGCTATTTACACGTGGGAATTTGGAAACAGAAAAACTGAACGGTTCTCTAGCAAGGAAATAGATCTGCTCGTGTGCAAGGTTAAAGCGCGCAAGCAGACCATCTACGAGTCAAAGTTTATGCGCGTTGTGCACCTGTCTATAGGCGCAAATTACTAACGCGCTCTTTAAATAACAAAAACAATATTGTGCCATTGACTTTAGACCAGGTTTTTGTTGGTCAATGGCACAGTCTATTTCAGTTGCCTCAAAATAGCAACGCACCAACAATGCGCCTGAACACACCTCGTTTTCAGACCAGCACACACACAAATGGGCACAAATGCATTTGCCGTTTAAACAACGTGGCGCAGGACGAGAAAATGATAACTGCGTCAGGTTGAAACTAGCAAAAAACACTTGCGTCGCACCCGTGTGTATGATAGGGCCCCCATTCTTTGACAAAAACTTGATTTTCTCAGCTTTTTGTTCTAATTTTTGCTTTTTTAATGACACTTACCCACACGTAATGAAACATAATGTATGAAAAGCTAGAATAAAATGTTTATTTGTTTGTTTGTTTAAAAGCAGAGGCCCTGTTCTTTTTTTGATATATGTGACCCTGGCTGACAAAACCAGTCGCATGGGTACATTTTTTCAAATTGAGATTTATATACCATCTGAAAGCTGAATAAATAAGCTTTCCATTGACGTATGTTTTGTTATGATATGCCAATATTTGGCGGAGATACAACTATTTGAAAATCTGGATTCTAAGGGTGCAAAAAAGTGAAAATGAAAATAAATAGACAAGGAAGTAAATTAATTCAAGCATATGTTAAAAGCAACATTTACAGAAGTAAGAACATTTACCCCCTAATTCACAAGCATCTCCATTTAGAGCTATACAGGCATCTAGTGGTAAACCCATGCAATAACATGATTTATTTAATTTTATGTTTAATAAATTGATTTTTTTTTTTTTCTGAAAGCCTAGTCTCTATTTTAACCGAAAATACTGCATAGAAGAAAAAAAATTAAAAAATGTTTTTCATTATTTTCATTGGCAAAAAATGGACTATAAATTTTGCATAAATATTAATAAGTTCAATCAAATTGTCTCAAAATACTAAATTAAAAAGAATAAATATTATAGAACAAAAATAAATTGCATTGGTTTTTACTGGGATGGAGGAAGTTTCATTTTTAGGTGCCCGGTCACTTCTGACCGGGAAGGCCAAGAACGTGACTCCTAAACGAAGACCATCAGAGGGTTAATAAATAACTACACAGGAACAAATGAGTACGCAATATTAAATATAGCTCACCCAAAACAATTTATTCTTTCATACTCATCCTCATGTCGCTCCAAACCAGTAAGACTTTTGTTCATTTTCATCTTGTTCATCTTCGGAACAAAAAATAAGATATTTTTAATAAAATCATGTGCGATTTCTGTCCCTCCATTGACAGCTACGCAACTACCACTTTGATGCTTCAAAATATTCATAAAGAGATTGTTAAACTAATCCATATGAATTGAGCAGTTTAGTCCAAATTCTCTGAAGAGACACGATTGCTTTATATGATGAACAGATTGAATTTAGGCTTCAGTTGTGGTAAATTGTAAAGCTCGTAAAAATGGTAAAGCTCAAGGATGTTCGCTTGAAGTGCGAGAACCAATGAGGTTCATTCTCGTGTGTTACGCAGCACGTTTGAGCTTCCGCAAGAACCAATGAGGTTTGTTCTTGACGCCAAGCAGGTTCGGTTGAGCTTCTGTTCATGTTCGCTGATCAATGTTTATATGTGAAGAAAAGCCTAAATTTAATTCGTTCATCATGTAAAGCGATCTTGTCTCTTCAGAAACTTTGGACTAAATCACTCAATTCATATAGATTAGTTTTACAATCTATTTATGAACATTTTGAAGTGTCAAAGTGAGTCACTGGAGAGTACATTTACATTGTACATTTCGCTTAGACATGAGGGTGAGTAAACGTTCTAGTAACCGCTATTAAGTAACAAAAAACTCTGATTAATGAATTAGTAAGTAATTGAACTCAGCTGAATGTGATAGTTTACTAGCTAATCAATAACTAATATTTTTTCATACCTCTCAGAGGACTACTAAGAACTACTATAAACAAGTTAATAATTAATGTGAATAATGCATAATGTATAATTAATTCTAAAGTCAAGATCATGGTAACCCCACTAGTAATTACTCAATTATTACCAAATCTTTTAGAAGGAATTACTAATTATTTGGAACAGTATTCTAAAGTGAAAAGCTTTAGAAAAGATAACTCCCTAGTAATGACTTACTGTAAGTCATAGTAAGCTTTTGAGGTTTTTGTAAGGTTTTCGATAGTAATTGCTTCTGATGGATTTGTTAACATACCACATTAATTAATTTCTTTCTACTGACCCCAAACCTTTAAACGGTGTTGCATAAAACCCACTTTATATAAAGAGCTGGGTGATAATACGGTTACATTTTATGACAAAAAAAAAATATCAAGCAAAAAAATCTACATTTTTCCAATCAAGTACAAATGGGAAAACGTACCCACACTCTCTCTATATAGTACATGTATTTCCTTTCTCTATAGTTTTTGCTGTAGATCAATTCCTCTGAAAACGTATTTCAGACTCAGAGAAAAAACTGAATACACACAACATTACAGACAAAGAGCACATGATTCATAAGAAAGAGTCTCTGATTCATCTACAGTGGGCATTGTAGAGGTCTGAAGGATCTCTTTATCTGCGCTTCATCATTTCAGTTCAGTGACTCATAAAGATGAAGCTGCAGTGTCGATCAGGACTTTCTCTGAGAGGAGAAAAAATATTAAACACCAAATGAAATCACTGCTTTAATTTCACACTTCCATTCGAGCCCAATCCCTGCACGGATATGTTTGTTTTAATGCAAATATCTTATAGCATGTGCCTCATTTCCACTTATTCCAGATTTAAATTCAATTCCACACTGGACAGACACTCTGTTGAACTGCTATCTTTATATTAAAGTTTGTTTTCTAATCATACATAACCACAAGAGAATGTTCAATAAATTCCAGGCTTGTCTTTGACATACACTGAGAGATGGGGACGGGGGCTGACCAGCTAAAAAACAAAACAACAAAATTATCTTGTCTCCTTATTAATGCAATATTCTAATAGTAGATTAGATAATAATCATTTTTATAAATCATATACTGTGTTTAAATAATAATAATTAATAAATACATATAAAATTAAATATAACATAAATTAAAATAAATTAATAATTAAAATCTGAATAAAATAAAATATAATTCAAAGGGGTCATGAACTGAGAAATCAAATTTTCCTTGATTTTTTTTTTCCTTGAGGTCATTGTTATATAAAAAATATTCTGTAAGTTTCAGAACTCAAAACTTCCTCGTTAGTCTAAAAACAGCTTTTGTATTTTGTCACATTATAACATTGTTTCGTTTTTTAAACAAGACACAATTCAACGCAGGCTTTTCAGAGAGACTGAAAATAAAAGATGATGCTGTGCAACACAGAAGTGTGAGTAACAATGGGTCTCATTCACTAAGCATGCGTACGCACAAATTTGTGCGTGAAAAAACCTGCGTAAGAACATTTTCACAAACAAATCAAACTTTCATACTAAAATGTGTTCGCAAAAAGAACTTTGTGCGGCCCTATAATTGTGTTAAGAAGTTGTATTTCATCTCAACACGACTATTATATTATATTATTTTTATATATTATATTATATTATTTTTATATAAAATGATATAATAAAATTAATAAATAATAAAATTTAATTTATTTAAATTATATCTCATTTTATATTATAGTGAAAAGGTAAGAAAAGCTGCATTATAGCTTCAGCTGTGAGGTTTCTCTGAATAACGCAGATTTACGCGTATGTACAGCTGGCTAATGAGAGAAATCTGGGTCTGTATAGAAGTTGTTTGAACGGGTTTTGAGAATGACACACTTGGCATTCCTCGAGGATCTGGCAAGAGCGCGTGTGCAGAAAGCGGCACGTTTGACGAGAGTGACAAAAGGCTGTAAAGGAAAGCGTGTGCGAAAAGTCCTAATATGGAGATGGTTTGGGCATGTTTAATGCAAATGACTAACCTTGTGCCGCTCATTTAGAATATGCCAAATTCACTAACATTAGAACAATATTAAGAGCAAAATCATGTGCGTACACACGTGTTGTGATTTTCTGAAAGGATCTCCTGTGCATACAAATACATAATAATCCACACAATCATTAGTGAATGAGACCCAATGTATTTACCATGTGTCACTATTGCTTCGTTTGATGTGTAAATATGTATTTGCACTGTAGTGCCGCTGCCAAACTGAACAGTTGTGATAGTTGTGATTTGATGTTCTTTCCTTTGTTTCAGCATTTATGGGGTTAATGAGTTGGGTTATCGGATATGGAAGAAAGCACGTAGAGAATGCTGCTTTTGTCATGGTTTTGTTCAAAGCCATTCACTGCAATCCAGAATAAAAGCTTCAGTAAGCGACATTGTTTTGTCATCAGTAAGACATTACAACACGTTTCATTTTATTTAAAACATGACACTGCAAATGACAATGTATACGTTTTTCACTTTATCAAAAATTATGAATTATGAATAGCTTATATAAAAAAAATAAAATAATAATAAGTCATCCTTTATCAATTATAACTGTGGTAACTCCAAATACTTATTGCAATATGCAAAACTGTTACCCATAGCAGTGGGCATTTACTTTCAAGTCTTGAATGCGGCACACCTGATATATCAAATGGATTGTTCGAAAGAGAGGGTCAAATACAGGATAGAAAATAGCTTATTACTTCTTAAATTTTTTATTTTGTCTAAAAAATCTTGATAACATTATAAGTGGACCTCAGAGAACATTATAAAAAAAAAGTTATAAAAAACAGCTCAGACTCCTTTAACAAAAACATATAGAATAAATAAAATAATATTTTTTATTATTAGTAGTATTAATATTAGGCGTCTCCGGTGGACCCGATTTTTCCCTAAAATCGGACAGGAAGAGCTCTAGGACTGACTCACGGGGTAACCTCGGGTTCACTGCCTTATCAGTCCGCACCCCAAAAATCCATTTGTTCAGAAGCTTTAGGAATGGAATCAATCCAGTCCGCACCCCACAGAACCTCGAGTTTAATTACACATCAAACTCACTACTCCACCACAGACCCAGGTCATCAGCATGGTTTCATCTCTCTTACCCAATACTCAGTGCCATTTCAGTTCAGTTTAGAATAAAAAGGAGGATGCAGAAATAAAATACAGTGTAATCAGTCAGACGCACAGTGGCACAGTGCTCATTCAGTAAATGCACAGCTAAACAGAAGTGTTTTGAGTCTGGATTTGAATGTGACTACTGTAGGAGCACATCTGATCTCTTCTGGAAGGTGGTTCCAGCTGCGGCTGGCATAGTAGCTAAAAGCAGACTCGCCATGTTTAGAGTGAACCCTTGGTATTTCTAGCTGATATGATCCTAATGATCTGAGTGATCTGTTGGGTTTATATTCAGTGAGCATATCTGCAATGTATTGAGGTCCTAGGCCATTGAGTGATTTATATACCAGTAATAATACTTTAAAATCAATCCTAAATCTAACTGGGAGCCAGTGTAAAGACCTGCGGACTCGTGTGATATGTTCATATTTTCTGGTTCTGCTCAGAATCCTGGCAGCAGCGTTCTGTATGATCTGCAACTGTCTTATGATCTTTTTGGGAAGGCCAGTGAGGAGTCCATAACAATAATCCACCCTGCTGGTGAGGAAAGCATGAACATTTTTTTTTTGTCTTTTCTGGAAACAAAGCATCTAACACTTGCAATATTTTTGACATGATAGTATGCTGATTTAGTTATTGTTTTGACATGACTACTGAAGCTAAGGTCTGACTCCAGAATCACACCAAGATTCCTGACTTGATTTTTAGTTGTTTGACCCCTAGCGTCAAGGTATGCGTTCACCTTGAGAACTTCATCTTAGTTTCCAAATGCAATGACTTCAGTTTTGTCTTTGTTTAACTGAAGAAAGTTTTGCCACATCCAGCTGTTGACTTCATCAATGCATGCACAGGGAGTCAATGGGGCTGTAATCATTAGGCGATAGGGCTAGAGCTGTGTGTCATCTGCATAGCTGTGGTAAGCAATTTGGTTCTTTTTATTAGTTAATATTAGTTTATAATAATAATAATAATAATAGTAGTAGTATTATTAGTAGTATTATTATAGTGTAGGGGCAGATACAAGCTCACACATCACTGATCTGCTGACATAATTCATTCATCACCGACACGCATGAATATTAGACATTTCCCCTTTAAGAAGACGTTCATGAGAGTTTGGGGGTGGGTTAATGCGCGTCTTTCTGACGCATCAGTTCAATAAAAAACACATCCTGCCTCCGTGTATTTTTGATAGCACAAAAGCTACATTGGTGACCCCGATGCAGAACAATTAACGTACGATGTCGACAAATGCTGTATCTCTGAAGCTGCCGGAGTTTTGGGAGCAACAAGCGACCGTGTGGTTCGCTCAAGCCGAAGCTCAGTTCGCATTGCGAGACATAACCGCGGACGACACGAGATATTATTATGTTGTTGCAGCCCTCGGCAACTCCACGGCTGCGCGAGCGATCAGCATTCTAGAAAATCCCCCGGATCGGAATAAATATGCTACACTAAAGGCATACCTGTTTAAGACTTTCAGTTTATCAGAAACAACGCCACCTGGCTTTCATATCCGAGTTCACGACAGATATCAAGCACATCGAAGGAAAAAGCAATGTGGTGGCAGATTGTCTTTCCAGGGCCACAGTGCAAGCAGTGAACTTGGGTATGGACTTTGTTCGGTTAGCAGCTGACCAGCACTCTGATTCCGAGGTACAGGCGTACAGAACAGCAGTCTCGGGTTTGAAAATAGCAGATGTCCGCTTTACAGAGGCAAGAGTTACACTGATGTGTGATGTCTCCAGGGGCTACCCTCGTCCAGTGGTACCTGGACAGTGGAGGCGAGCTGTTTTCAACAAAGTCCACGGTTTGTCACACCCTGGACGAAAAGCTTCACAGAAACTGGTCTCTTCAAAGTTTGTGTGGCATGGATTGAAGAAGGACATCCGAAACTGGGTTTCAGCTTGTGTAGCATGTCAGTGGGCTAAAGTACAAAGACACGTCAAGGCACCACTGGAAACTTTCGAGGTACCAGAGCGACGTTTTGACCACGTCAATGTCGACCTGGTGGGACCACTGCCACCATCCCGGGGGTTTACTCATCTTCTGACTATGGTGGATCGAACCAGCAGGTGGCCGGAGGCAGTACCTTTGACCTCAACGACAACAGCGGATGTAGCACGGGCCTTCATTGACACTTGGGTTGCACGTTTCGGCACACCATCAGACATATCTTCAGACCGCGGCCCCCAATTTACATCTGATTTGTGGACAGAGGTGGCTAGGATTCTGGGAGTGCAGCTTCACCGTACTACAGCATTCCATCCACAGGCAAATGGCCTCTGTGAACGCTTTCATCGTTCTCTTAAAGCTGCACTGAGGGCCAGTCTGACAGATGACAGTTGGACCGAGCGACTACCTTGGGTTCTGCTGGGCCTGCGGACAGCTCCCAAGGAGGATCTACAAACTTCTTCAGCAGAATTGGTATACGGTCAGAGTCTGAGGGTCCCAGGAGATTTCATTCTAGACAGCACAAAGCCCTGGAGTCCATCTTCTGAACGCACTGCCCTCTTAGACAGGATCAAGGCTTTCAGACCTGTCCCTACCTCTCAACATGGACTGGCAGTGGCTTGGGTACCCAAAGATCTTTCTGAGGCTAAGTTCGTATTCATTCGTCATGATGCTCATCGGAATTCTCTGCGACCCCCGTATGATGGCCCGTTTCGGGTTCTGGAAGCTGGAGCCAAAACCTTTCTAGTCGATATAGGAGGACGCCCAGAACGAGTCACCGTCGATAGACTCAAACCAGCTCATGGGGAGCTGGGTCAGCCGATGGTTCCAGCACAGGCTCCAAAGAGGGGTCGTCCAGCCACCAAAAAGGAAGCAGCCTCAGACTACGGAGCGGAATCTCAGACTACGCAAGAGGTTCAAGCTGCTGCCGATTTGCGTCACTTCACACGTTCAGGGAGACAAGTTCGAGCTCCAAGCAAGCTACTGTTGCCGGTGTTGGTGAATTCTGGGGGGATACAAGCTCACACATCACTGATCTGCTGACATAATTCACTCATCACCGACACGCATGTATATTGGACATTTCCCCTTTAAGAAGACGTTCATGAGAGTTTGGGGGTGGGTTAATGCGCGTCTTTCTGACGCATCAGTTCAATAAAAAACACAACTGTTGCTGTTCTGACACTGCAGTCCTACCTCCGTGTATTTTTGATAGCACAAAAGCTACAATAGTGCCTTTAAGCATTACATTTTAAAGACTGCATACTTAAACCTCAGCTGTTTAACACGTGCAATTTTTCGGATACTAAATGTATGTTTTGACAGATGAAGCATTTTAAACAAACACACACACACACACACACACACACACACACACACACACACACACACACACACACACACACACACACACACACACACACACACACACACACACACACACACACACACACAACCCTGATGAGTGATGATTGACTCCAATCATGTTTCACAAAGACTCCCTGGAGTGCTTTCAACACAACAAACCTATTTATTTACATTGATTACACAGACTCACACACACACACACACACACACACACACACAAGCCCACACACACACACACACACACACACATGCACACACATACATGCACACATGTTTGTAATTGACAGGCAAACACACTCCCATCACTGGTTAACACTAATCACCCCCTCCAGATGATCACTGAATCTTCAAGTTCGGGTGCCAAACAACTAAAACCAATCGGACACAGCCGGCGTCAAACTGTCAACAGATTTAATTTAGTTTGGAGAACAGGTCGTATTTTCCCCCCCAGATGCAACTTACAAAATGTCACACTCTGATACAGAAAACAAAATTGATTAAAAAGTGTTGAAACTCTTGAAGGAAGAGTTCAACCAAAAATGAACTTCTGTCATCATTTACTCAGGTCTCATATCTCATTTGAGATTACAGACAAACCATTGAGTGGCTGTTCTGAGTAACTCAGTAGTGAGTTGTTGTGTCAACCCAGAGGCTGATAATTCACAGAACCAGAAAATAAATGCACCACATCACCCTATTCTTAACAGTAAAAGCTGCTTTTCTGCTGTTCATAGAACATCAATCCCTGAGGTACTGAAAACAAGTAAAAACGGAACTAATTTTCTTTAACAGACTCTTTAAGAGACACTACAGTCTCCTCAACTAACACCCAAACCTATAAACTCACTCATATTAACCTGTTAAGCCTCACCAGTGCGTCGGCGCACTGAAGCGTTTTTTTTTTATATATAGCTCAAAGTTACTATCAGATTTAATGTTATACTTCGACAAACTATACATCATTAAAAAGATATAAGACTCAAGTTTCAGTATTTGACCACTATTGTATTCTGAGAAACTTATAGCGACAGTTATTTCTTAATTTGTGTCAGGAGTTATGAAATGGCAGTGTTTCCCCTATAAATTTTTCCAGCAGCGGTGCTGTTACGTGCCGGAGGTTGTTACCAAGCCGCTCGCGGGGGGTCCGGGGGCATGCAAGATTTTTTTTTTGAATAACCCCTTAAACCATGACTTCTGGCAAGTTTTGTGGATAGAAATGGACATTTTGAGACATACATTTTGAGGCTCAAATGTAAGAAAGGGGCACTATGTAAAAAAAAAAAAAAAAATGTGTATATATATTACGGCTGGGAATCGATTAAAAAAATAACTAATTAATCGCACAATTTGCTGTGATTAATCGCAATTAATTGCATTTCCTCCAAACTTGTAATCATCAATATTTAAATGTAGAATCACTAATTAAATCAAACACACAAAAAAGGGGGGAAAAAGAAAAATGTCCACACAAATTGGACAGAAAATAGCCCTATATTAAAATATAAAACATCAATATATTATTCTTCATTCAGTTCTATGCAACATACTCACATTTAACAGATTTATTTTTTGACTAATTATCAAAATAAAGTATAGTCATACAAAGCTATTACCAGAGTATGTGATCAGAGCAGGTAATTTTACCATGCATGACTATACCAGCTCAGCAAACAGAAGTCTACTACTGAGAAATTTCACGTTATTTGAGCGGACTTTGCTTTTCCAGTGCGTGATCGGTACATGATTGGAGCGTTTGGGCCGTTAACCACAGAGCAGAACGCGCATCGCAAACATGGAGTGGAACATTGAGCAGAGAGCGCAGTGCGCCGACACACACTCACACACACACGGAACCGAGAGCGCGGCGCAAACACGGAGCGGAAAAGACTCGCACGTGAAGTTACTAAAACAAGCTGCGCGAGAATGAAACCTTATCGCCGAACACGGACGGCATATTTTCCATAGACAGTAAAAAAATGGACACAGCGACCCCATAGACTTCAACGGAGAAAAGTTCGTACCGCTTTCTCCTTTGCACAAGCGCTTGCTCGCTCTCCCGTGGCGTCTGTCGTTGCTATGCCAACCATGAACTGAGGCGCGCCTGAAAACCTTTTGATCTGTCCATGCTGAAAACGTGCGCGCCGCGTCGCTTCTATTATGAGCGCACTTGCCGCGCGCCCACATTTGAAATATTTGCATGTGAACGTGAATGTGAACGGCCCCTTTTATGGCAACGTGTGTAAGTGAATGTCGTGATATTATTGATCATGTGAAGATTTTGCAGCGGCGCTGAAAATCCAGCGGCGGCGCTGCGCCGCTGCTTAATACATTGTAGGGGAAACACTGAATGAAAAAATGAGTCGATACCTTTGATATGAATTATGCGCGTCAGCTGCTTTCATTCATAAAAAACTCCCGTGCTGTCGTCATGACAGCGATACACAAAACAACGTCCCTCAGGGCTTTAGCTCAAAAATGTGCAGATTTGGAGAAATATTGATATATTCTCATAGATTCACATCATATTTCTATAGACAGGAATAATATTTATTGAATTTATACCCAAATGCGTCGATGTAATCATTATGAGCGATTGGATACTCTGATACTGTGTTTTCAATCAATACCAACAGCCTGAGGGCGCTATATGCACAATAATTGTCCATATATAGAACATGAAGAAGAGCCATGATCATGTGACATTCCAGGACGTCACTGATACACACAAAGCTACAGAGTTCGCGCTGTAAAATGCAGATACAGATGTTTTGAAGATAATAAACATGATTGCAATGATATTTGAGTTACCTGTGTTTTTCAAGACATGCCAGGTATTTTCATAATAATAGATTATATTTATAATGTAATGCTAATCGATATAGACTATCATTGTGCAGAACAGTATACAATAGTATATTTTCTGTCTGATTTTTTTATCTGAAGCCAAATTAGATCACAGAAGATTATTTAAAATACTCCACTTGCGTTATAAAAGTAAGTTTGGAGCACAAACATGGTTTTAATCTCATAAATGGTCGTGTATTGATGGTGTGCTAAGCTAACATGCTAGCTAGCCCTAGGTGCACCTGCAACCTAGAAGTTATACTTTTATGTTTTTTTGAATGCTTACTGAAAGTTTCTTTATTCAAGAATGTTCTTTATTCTTTATTTAAAATGTGAGGTGAACTTTGAGAAAATAAATTAGGGACTGAAACCCTGTGAATAGCCAGTCGTTAGTAACTATAATGCAGACAAAAGAAATGCATATTTCGAGCCATAACCAGTCTGGAGAGGTGTGAATGTGTGCAGGGGGAGACTGAGACTGAATGGGGCTCGTTTGCACCACAAAACAATAGAGACAATATACTGGATAGATGGTTAGAAGATGACAATAAACATCAGAAGCATCTTAGCGTCAAATCAAAATAAAGTCACATGACATGATCTTGAAAAACATTTAACTAAATACAGAGTTTTGGACTTATTATCTTCAGATTTTAAACATAAAATGTTTAGACATGTGGCTTTAGCTGTAGTGCATTTCTAGATTGCTCCAGTGCCAACTTCAATTTTATTTTCATGAGGATGTTTCATAAAAATTAATTTCTAATAACTTTACAAAACTTTGAAGCTATTTATAACAATTTTTGTCATTATGATAATTAATTCTACATTTACAATAAACTGCCAGGTGTCAGCTTTCAAATGAGACCATACTTGTGCTTTTAGTACAAAGGGTTCATGAACTGTATCTGTTTCAGTTTGGGTATGTCATTTCTGGGGATTTTTCAAAAGTGGGGTTGCAGCCAACCATGTAAAGAAGGTTAAAAGAGTGCAATAAATAAATAAATGAGAACAAAAACACATTGACAGTGGACTATTCTCTACAAGAACTTGATAAAAAAAACAACTAAATAAAGTAAAAAAAAAAACAAAAAAAACACATTGACAGTGATCTATCCTGAATAAGAACTTGACGAAAAAGCTAAATAAAATAAAAAACAAAAAAACATTGAGTGATCTATGCTGCACAAGAACTTGATAAAAAAGCTAAATAAAATAAAATACAACAAAACAAAAACATATTTAGAGTGATCTATGCTGCACAAGACCTTCATAAAAAAGCTAAATAAAATAAAACAAGAACATATTTAGAGTGATCTATGCTGCACAAGAACTTGATAAAAAAGGTAAATAAAAGAAAAAAGAAAAGAAAAAACATTGACAGTGATATATAATTATGCTGAACAAGACTGTGAAAAAAGCTAAATAATATATATATATATATATATATATATATATATATATATATATATATATATATATATATATATATAAATCTGTGATTATTTTGTTATTATTTACACGCACACACACATATATATAAATTATAACACAATAAAATAATCACAGATACTGTAACGTCTCCAGGTAGATGAAGAAGGCAAACACGAAGATACAACTAATAACAAAGGTTTAATTCTCACCATAGATTCCAACAGGCGAATACACAAAACAGTGTGCTATGCACAAACAGAGTGCTCTTAACACAAACAATGACCGGCCTACTGAAAGAGTGAAAACCAGGAACTTAAATACACAGAGAAAATGAATACAAAACAGGTGATAAAGATAATAACTAACTAGACACTGATAAACTAATTAACAAGACACAGGTGATAGAATTGAACTAATGAGGGTAACCAAGGGAACAGAATGAACTAATAAGACAAGACTAAACTAGACAGAACAGATGAAAACAAACTAAAAGTCCATGACAAACGTGACAGATACAGTGATCAACGCTGCACAAGAACAAGAACCAAGAAAAAGAGTAGATGATATAATCGGATACTGCAGCTCTTTTTTGATTAAAAATTAAGTATTTTTTTATATATCGCCCAGCCTTCTCAATCTAGGACCTCACCCATATCGTCCCCTTGGAATTATAAGGTTCTATCTGACATTTTTGTCAAAATTTAGTTATTCACATATTCTTATTCTGTGACCACTTCTTTACATTATGTGATGTTGTTTTTTAAGTTGTGTACATTTTGGAACTTTTTATTTAGAAAATAAAAAGGTTCTTTCTACACAGTCGAATGGAATGCAAAAACTTTAAAGCTCAATATCTCAAAACTGCTCAGAACGCAGATAGAACCTTATAATTCCAAGGGGACGATATCCCTTTTTTTTCGGAACAAATTGCACTGCAAATAAGTTGCGGCAGCTGTCTGTGACATCCATGTTTGTTTTACGAGATCTTGCACAGTTGAATTCGGCAGAACTCGTTGTAATTCACCAGTTGCTAAGTGTGTTGTGTAGTCAAGTCAAGTCATCTTCATTTATATAGCGGTTTTAACAATGTAGATTGTTTCAAAGCAGCTTTACAGAGATAAACGCATAATTTAAGGTAACAGAGATTGTTTTGGCTTTATAGCAGTTCTTTAATAAAGTTATTTTCCAGCTAAAGTTAGTTTGTTTGATTTGCTTCCGTCATGTAGTGGACTGAATCAGTTGTTAGGTTTATGCTACTCTCTGAATGTCTACAATCTGCTCCAATCAATGGAAACAGTCTTTCTGTATGTTGAGTTCAGTTTTGATGTTTCAACTAGTCCCCAGCTTAAGGGGATAGTGCCACAAAAATCGAAATATAATCATATTGATCACATAGGCCTACAGCAATCTGGGACTCAAACAGAAAATAAGTTAAGTCAGTCTCATGAGGGTATACTTTTCATATTTCCAGAGGCCTTATAAATGTTTTCGTATTTTCAAAAGCAAAAGGAGAATATGTAGTCATTAGTTGTTCCTGTAAAAAAACAAACACCCCCACAAAAACCCCAGAGAGCTAGAGGGTCTTGGTCAAGAATCACACCGACATCCTCACAGGAAAGTGTCACGGCTCTATTGAGATTTCATTGAGATTAAAAGTGAATCAATACAAGCAAACACCAGAAAAGATGGTTAAAAGAAAGTCTTAGCCTACAGATTAAGGTTGCTAAACATGAAGATTAACACCAGGCTGATGTGAGACACCTGTGAAACACTGACCTCTTCATTAATGGCTTTGACCAGTTTAATGTTGATGTTCACAAAAATCATAGCATTTTTCCTCTGTAATGTCCTATCTGCAAGGTCACGGTCGGGCCGAGCTGACATACTGCCACCCCGTTAGCCCATCTTATCGGGACGGGAGATCATGGAATTAGAAAAGAGGAAGTGTAGAGAAAAACTGAGACGCAAGCTGTCACCATCACACCTATCCATTCCTGATCCTGACAACAAAACCACAGGTTCTGCAGTAGCCACAAGTATTTGGGTACTTAAAGTCACCATGAAATCAAAATAAATAAATAAAAAATCCATGGCATATTGCAATATTTATTATAAATTATTTATCCTTACACATCATTATTTATTTATTTTTAATTCACATGCATCATAATCTAATCAAAATAATTGCAGCGGCATCTATTCTCTTCTCAGATGACGTGTTTACTGGCGCAAAGGCGGGACAACCTGTCACTCACATGAGATTGACCAATAGCAAACCACAACAATCTAACTGTCACATCTCTGTTTGAATGTTAATGTTAAACTGGTTGTTCTGTCCTTGTTCTTAGACTCCCTATCGTTTCTGTTTAAGTTTAAGTTTATTGTTAATAAAGTCTGCTGCACTGAAATCCTGTTTCCTCGTTGCTGCAACCAGAAACATAATACTAACCATCCAATGAAGTCCCGCCCTACATTTTTGGAATCTGAATTGAGCTGAATAATGACACTTTCTTCTGAAGAGCCGCTTTACAGCTGAAATTTAAGTTGTTTCATAATGGATGAATTTTGTAACATTAACATGTTCTTTTCCTGTTTATTACTGTAAAGCTGCTTTGAAACAAGCTATATAAAAAGGGTTCAAATACTATCTGGACCCGCCCCATGTGTTTCTAACCACTCTACAAACATCTCCATAGTTCACCGATCTCCTATTCTGTCCATGGCTGCTTATCGACCTTGTACGTTGGACTGCAACTACTGTTTTGGATTTTTCTCTATTTCAGTGGTCTTGAACTAGTGGCTTAGACAGACAACACACAAACTAGACCACCTTTGAGGACTCTAAGCTTTCAACTGTGAACAATTTCACAGCTCAATGAACAATTTTCACAACAATGGTCTCCCTCATGCCCCAGAAAATAAAATTCTTCCTAGATATCACTCCCTGATCGACTCGAGTTATGTTTCATGAAACAAACCCATTGAGGAGCCAGTTGACACTTCAGATGAGTGCTGTCCTGGTTTACAAAATAAAATAAATGTTTAATTAAAGGAATTGAAAATTATGCCACCATTGATTCATCCTGATGTGGTCCGTATGAATTACTTTCTTCTGCAGAACAAAACAAGTTGCAGAATGTTTGCATTACTCTTTCCTATATAACGGACAGAAGTAGCAAAGATTTTTGTGAACAATGATCAGACTGATAAGACTTGGAATAGAGCACATAGGTCATATGGACTACTTTTATGATACTTTCATGGTGCTTTTTTTGCATGAAAAAGAGCAGTATGAACAATCTGCTAAACATCTCATTTGGTGTTCCACAAGAAAAAAAGACATATGGGTTAAAGTATAACAGTGCATTCACACGGGGCATTGGCGTTAACGCTTCTCATTTACTTTGAATGGGTGACCTCATGAGTTGCCCAACTGAATTGTCGGTTCCGTTTCGTCGCATCACTGGCGTTGCTTGCGGCAGAAGTTGAAAATGTTTTAACTTTTCAAGTGCCAACGCAGGCGTCAGCCAATCATATCGTCTATGCAAATACCCTTGCGCAGACACTAGCCAATTGCATACATGCAAAACCGAAAAATTAATGTGATTGGCTGTTGTCACTATGACGGTAGCGCCAGCACCAAGCTTCAGACATGCCCTCCATCAAGCGTTGACGCAGGGACGTCACTAGGATTGGAAGACAGGGGGGGCTTAGCCCCCAGGGTATTTGTAACTTGCGTTTATAGAAAATCTTACAGTGAATTTGAGTAAAAAACAACTATGTATATGTTTAGCTGTATTTGTCTCTTCAACCCCGTTACCATCTTCAACCCTGTTACCCTAGTCTCAACCCTGTCACACCTACATTTTTATTAATTATTTTTTTAAGTTTATGAATAAGTAATTTAATGTTTGTTGAACTTAATCAGAAATGTTCAGAGCAATCATAAGAATACTGATTTTAGTTCAAATTCTGAAGTTAAGCCACATCTTTGATCAAAAATGATAGGGTTGCTGTCACAAAAAGTGCCCATTTCAGGCTTTAGTATAGCATAAGTGTAAAATTATATGTAAATTGTATGGTGCATGGTAAAATTTCTGGTAAGCTACGCTTTTTTATTATTTCAATTCAATTATTGTAATTTGATTTAATATTGACTCATTTGGATAAATATTAGGTACTCAAGATAGGCGTTAATTTTTCTCAAGAAAAAAACAACTCACCTAATGCTGTAAACATGCACAGCCCTATCAGCTGGTAGTATTATTTAAGGTTAAAAATAACTCCAATTAAATATAATGCGTTTTTTATTATAACAACAACAACAACTTTATTTAATGATATAAGTAAAAATATAATAAATATGTAATATAGAACACATATTTAGCAAAATGCTCTCTATAGCTCTTTTTGTCTTGCCAACTACGTGCTATAGCCTATATTATGTTCATTAAATGGCTTTCATGAGGTAAATGTGACATAATTGTTCTCCAGCTATGTTATTGACCTCTTCACGCTGATGAAAAACACTGATTGATCGATATTATGTATGAGGAATATACATTTCGGTAAGTTGTAGCCTACTACTGTATCTTTCAACAGTGTTCGTGTTTATTTACTATTAGCTAGTAGAGATGATCGGTTCACGTGCGCTAGGGATTTGTCACGTAACATTTAAAAACGCCAAAACGGTATTTATTGTTTGAATTTCGCAATAAAATTGACAGAATCTGAGAGTTGAGATTCTTTTATATCATTTAGTAACCTGCTCTGTCTAGTCTGTTGGTCTCCGTGTCCTCTTTGCTTCGCGATTTTTCTGTGCGTGAGAAAATGGATGTGTGGCCTGAGAGCGTGTGAAAAGTGTCAATTGCGTGTGTCTCACGGTGAATGCGTGAGTTACGACTCTTTGTACTTCTGTCCAACTTCCGACTTTTCGGCTATTTTTTGTAGCTGGATATATATCATTTGTTGCGTCTAAATATGAATGAGGATACGGTTATTGATAAATCGAATTGTTATTGTTGTTCTTATTTTCATTTAGGGGGGCTTAGGAACATTTTGGGGTAGCTTCAGCCCCCCTAAAATAGGCCTAACGACGTCCCTGCGTTGACACCCCGTGTGAATGCAGTGTAAAATAATTTTGATGACAGAATTGTCATCATTGGGGAAAATATTCATTTTAAAAAGGTAAAATGTCAAAAATCATCCCTTCATATACATGTACTGTGACCTCTTTAAGTCTGAAATTAGCGATAGATTAAGCTCATCTCCAATCCTGCATTCAAAGAGTCTCTCGCTCAGGAAAATTAGCCACCTTCATCTTCCAGCCGACCGGCCTCAGGACACCGAACAGGAAGTACATCAAAGTCTCTATTAGGCATGAAACACAAAATATTTGGTGATAAACCACCCTTGCGCTTCTAAGTGCTTCTGGGTAAGAGTTTATAAATGAAATAGACGCCCTAAGCCACAATGAATTAAACAGGTCAGAGAGAGTTAGTTCCGTCCATTTGGAACAAGTGACCCCTGGAGGATGATGGGCCAGCTTTATAACTCTACAATCTCGACTTCATTATGTCCTTTTAGCATGCAAAGAGACGCACTATATGCACACGAGTCGGTAAATGTTAGCAAAAGGACACAGCTGATACTGTAGGGCAGGGGTATTCAATTAAAGTTCCAGAGGTCCGGTCTCTATATTTTTGCTTTCCAGCAGAGGTCAGGGCAATACTTTTTTGGAACAGTTATTTCCATCGAGGCAGCCGTAGTACTTTGTAAAAGAAAAGAAAAAAAGACTCAAAATAGTCATCAAAGATGAGAATCTTGGGCCCAGAGAGCCAAAACAGTGTTAAAAAATATATATATATTAACCCTCTGGGGTCTGAGCTGTTTTCTGGGCCCTGGAGGTGTTCTGACATGCTCTGACATTTGTGCTTATTTCTGTTACTTGTGACATTTTCATGGCTAAAGTCTGATTACACTATATTCAGCACAAACTCTGCTACAATAATATATCAGCAGCATGTGTGTAAAAGTTTGTAGTTTTGAGATAATAACATTTATGCGTGGTTTGTGAAAAAACAAAAAACAATTGTCACTGAAATAAGCTAATGAAACCCATACTGATTATTTCTTCATAAGACTTTTGAAAATTGTATGACGTAGCCTAGAATATTTGCTTCAAAACTATGTGAAAATCACCCTGACTGCTCATTCAGAGAAGACAATATATTGATTTAAAAATTTTACGACGTGTTTTGTGTGAAAAAGCCTTATGCGGGAGCTCATTAATATGTAAGCTTTTCTCACCTGAGAAAGACAAAGAACCTCCCCTAACGGCCCTATTAGGAGCTATCAGGCCCTATCATTCTGAGCAACCTTGCACAAAGAATGAGGAGATTTAAAAAAGAATGGCTTTTTGATTGTTTTTAATTTATTTACAACACAACATAATCCAAAGATACACAAATGACAAAAAAAAAACACATCATTTAACACACTGAACTAAAGACAGAGACTTGAACTGTCACACACCTTTGTGCCATTCCTGAAACATAGTACATACCTTTCATTTCCATGGTGTTTGATTTTTCACTTTAGCATGTTCATGTATGGAGACTTATGTAAATGTTGAAGTCAGCAGGACTTATTCAGTGGCATCTTGTTCCTCTAAAAACAACAACAACAAAACAGCTGTGAACATGCTGATATCAAGAGAAATGATGCTGCACAATTTGGGGAATACATTTTAGATTTTTCAGGTTAAAATAGCTTTTTAAAATGTACAGAATACACACACACACACACACACACACACACACACACATATATATATATATATATATATATATATATTAGCCTACTTTTACCATGCTGTGTTTTATTATAGAATATAAAAACATCCTCGTGTCGAACATGTATACAAGCACTGAAAGGTTGCCTACCAGTTCACATTTCATGTTTCTGTCTATATATAGGCCTACATGTAGGCTACATATGACATTAGGCTTAGTTCATGTTTTTACTCCAAACTCATTTCATAACATACATTTTAATCTGGCACGACCAGTTTAACATGTCTTACCTTAAAAATCGTCTCATCTTCAAATCGCATTCTTCTGAGGTAAATCCGAGGTAAATTCAAGGTAAACAGCACAGCACAGCACAGCTTACATTCGTCCAAACTCGATGAAAGCAGAGAGGAGTAAGTTACGAAGTCTCTGCTTCTTTGTTTTGAGGTGATGAGGGCGTTTACAGGTCTGCGTTTCTCTGCATGGATCATTTGCATGTCAATCGCTCGTGCGCGCGTGGGTGTGGTCACATTTTAGTTAATTAGGACGCGTTTGAGAAACTGTACATGCCGCTGCTTTCGTATGGATTACTTAAAAATATAATATTTGTTTTTTATATAATTTACATACTTTAAAAATGGAGATTCCAAGCGTTGTATAGACATGCGTTTTAAGTCTGTGTGACAAACATTCGCTGAGTAACAGGTCATTTTCTGTCGCGTTTCAGAATGAGTTTCACATTGAGAGAGACGGCAGAACGCGCATCATGTTTATTTTCTTTGTTTTACGGAAAACACAACATTTTGTTTTTATTATGAGTGTACACAAATAAAAGAAGACATTTAACAGCTTTGAATGATGTACAACACAAGTATGTAAAATCAAAATCAACAGAGTATTTTGCACTGATAAAAAAAAAAACGAGCAGATCACGCCGGCGTGATTGCCGACCTCAGGGGGTTAAAAAAAATTGTACCAAAAAAAGTAGAGATTTCTCCCAACTGGATATGAATAAAGGTTAGATCAGTTGTTTTAGCAGGCTATTTTTTATTTTATTTTTATTTTACATTTAGACACCTTTGTGTATGGCACATAGAAGACCTTGGGACTGAGAAAACAGGGGGTGCAGGGTTTACCTCTTAAGAAAAGTATGGACCATTTTTATATTTTGCTCAAAGCAATAAACTACTAAAAACAATGTACATAACCTAATAATCAAAACTAGTAATTGAAAAGAAAATTTGCTTCCCTTGCCATCTCTAAATAATTTTCCAAAATCTAACATTGTTTATTATGAAATGCTCTTTATATGTTGATTAATAATGCTAAATGTAGGAAAAAAAAAAACTTTTCTAAAGACGCCACACATTAACGTGTCACAAACCTGGTTTAGTTAAACGGTCAGTCATCTGTATGACAGATAAAAATACTTCCATTAGCAACATTCTCGTTTTCGGCAGTGTTTTAGAGAAAGTATCTATTTTGCTGCTCAGCGTGTTTCTGCTAATGTTGTTAAAATAACCACGTCATCTGCAGCGTCATCTGCAGCAAACCCTGCACCCCCTGTTTTCACTACTGGTTTTCTGATCCATAAAAAATCGGAGGAATCCCTTTTAAATCTCAAAATATTAGCTGCTGTTTGAAGTAAGAAAAGCTTTATCAAATATCTTCAAGCAAAATTGTGGCTGTTGTTTGTATTTTGTGAAGTTTCTGGGACACTACTGCTGAATCCTCGGGCCTAGTGGGCCTTGGTCATCAAACAATGCCACCAAAAGCCTCTAACCACATCATCGAGGATTATGTTACCATGGCTCAAGTGCGTGAGTTATTGGATCAGCAGAAGGACTTCTACAGAACTTTGCTTGAACAGCAAGAAAAACATTTCAAATCTTGTGTACAGATCATAGTTGACTCTTCTAATAAGAGGATTGATGATCTGTCAAAGCAGGTTTATGACTTCAAGGTGAGTCTGGAAATGACTCAAAAAGAATTTGATGACTTTAAAATCTCTTGTGGCACCTGGTCAAAGATCTGCAGAGAAACTATGTCAGATCTGGACACAATCTGTAAAAGTTTAAATTCTATCACAGAGAAGGCTGACTATCTGGAGGGCCAGTCAAGACGAAATAATATTGTTGTGGACGGCAGTAAAGAGTCTGTGAGAGAAAAAGTGTCTGATTCTGAAGATAAAGTGAGAAAACTATTCAGTGAAAAGTTACAGTTGGATCACTTAAAAATAGAGCTTGACTGGGCTCATAGAACTGGGAAGCCAGCGACACCTTCAGAAAAGCCCAGACCTATTGTGGTCAGATTTCTGCGGCTTAAGGACAAACTGGCTGTTTTGGATAAAGCAAAAAACTTGAAGGGCTCAGGCATTTTCATCAATGAGGACTTCTCTGAAACCGTCTGTCAAAGAAGGAAAGATCTACTTCCTGCGATGAAGGCGGCTCGAGAAAGAGGTGACATTGCATATTTGAGATGACAAACTTATTGTCCATCCACCAACACAAAATCCTCCTCAACAAAGGAGGACAAACATTTAGAGGTTGGTTCAATAGTTGCCTACCGTGTTTTCTTTATACAATATTGTGTTTTTATTTTTATTTTTTTGGTAAATATGCACTTTATGGTCTACTACAATAGATCTGATTCTGATTTTAATATTTTTGATTCCTCTTCAATTGATTCTTATCATTTTGATGTTGACCCAGATTTAAAAAAAAATTTCATCATTTGATACCACAAACCTTTGCAGATTTTATGATGAAACTCAGTTTAATGATTTATATGTTTCCATGCCTTCTAATATATTCTCCACTTTCCACTTGAATATAAGAAGTCTTCCTTGCAATTATGATAAATTTATTCATTATTTATCTTTACTTAAACATAATTTTTCTGTTATTGCTTTATCTGAAACATGGCTTACAGAAGACTTTAGTAAGCCTTGGTTTACAGTTGACTTGTTGAAGCTGCTGAGGAAAAAGAATAAACTGTACAAAAAATATATTTCAAATCCTACACCCCTTACCCATGGTGCTTATACATCTTGTAGAAATAAATATACTTATTACATTAGATCGTCAAAAAAGAAATATTTCTGTGAGAAATTTAAAAGGTGTTCAAATGATACTAAAACCACATGGAAAGTTATAAATCAGTTGCTGCATAGAGATAAGACTCATTCAGAATTACCTTCAGTTTTTTATGATGGTGATAATTCTTTTAACAATTCATTTGATATAGCTCAAAAATTTAATAATTTTTTTGTTAACATTGGATATGAATTAGCCAGTAAAGTTCCTGCTTGTAATGGTAATTTATTATAAGGTGATTTTATTATAAGGAATTATCCTTCTATTTCTTTCTTTCAGCCTCCTGCTGTTCAAGAAATAAGTGATATTATTGATGAATTGAAAACATCTTCAACCGGCCATGATAACATTTCTTCATTCCTTGTCAAACAGATCAAGCAGTTTATTTTGCAGCCACTGGTTTTCATTTTTTCACTTTCTCTGAAAACAGGAGTTGTACCAGAGGATTTAAAAGTTGCCAAAGTTATTCCTCTGTTTAAAACAGATAACCCTTGTTGCTTCAATAATTATAGACCCATATCCATATTGCCTTGTTTTTCAAAAATATTAGAAAAAGTTACATATAAAAGGATCTTATTCCATCTTGATTCTAATTTAATTCTTTATAAACATCAGTATGGCTTCAGGAAAAGTCATTCCACATCTATGGCCTTGCTTCATTTGATTGACAAAGTTTCCTCTGCATTAGAAAATAATGAATTTACTTGTAGTATATTCGTCGACTTCTCAAAAGCTTTTGATACAGTCAACCATTATATTCTATTGAAAAAATTGCAAAAATATGGTTTTCATGATGTTACGTTTGAATGGTTAAAAAACTATTTTTCAAATAGACAACAGTTTGTTTGTATTAATGGATGCTATTCCAACAAAGCCAGACTACTTTGTGGGGTCCCACAGGGGTCCATTCTTGGACCATTATTATTTCTTATTTATATTAGGGGTGTAACGGTACGTGTATTCGTACCGAACCGTTTCGGTACAGGGCTTTCGGTTCGGTGCACGTGTGTACCGAATGACTGAATGCAATATTTTGTGTGCGGAACATAGGTACATATTCGTGTTTCCACACGAACATATTAAGTGACGGAAGTCTCCGCGTTCAGCGCAAATCCCGCCCTGCAGCTGATTCTAATGTTTTTTCCTATTAGACATTCTCTGGTTTTACCCGTGTTTTACCCGTCGTCACTGTAACAATGAAATAGACTGCATGGCGAAAAAAAGCTTTTCCGCTTCGTGTGCGCCGCCGCACTCTCCGTTCCGTGGCGTGCGCGCGCGCGTGTGTGTGTGTGTGTCGACGACCCGCTGCGCTCTCTGCTCAATGTTCGAGTCCGTGTTTGCGCTGCGCGTTCTGCTCATAGACTGTAAAAAAAGATGGACGACGCCCCTTCGCTCTCTTCCATTGATGAGAACTGAAGCCGCCAGTGTCCCGATATGGCGCTGACATATTGGAACTTGAGTCTGCGCTGTAGCGATCTCGGGACCAGACCTGCGCAGTCGTGAGCAGGAAGTAAAGCCGCGAAATCAACGCTCCGCCCTCACTCTCGCCGAATGCGCTCAGGAAGAGTGCATTCTGCACACTTTTTTAAAAACTGATTGCAGTACAACAAGAGGCTTGTTAAAATAAAGTAAATACAATCTCCTCAGTCCTCCGAAGATCCCGAAAAAAATGTCCGTTGGTGCTTCAGTGACTACTTCGCTCTGAGAACCTGTCAATCACAGCTGTCAATCATGACGTTACACCACCGCATCACGTAACTAAATAAAAACCAACTTATTTTTGAAACAGACACTTGAACTTACATCAGCGTGATAAAAACGACAGCAAATTAAAGAAACCACCTTTGGAAAAAAGATATTTGAAGTGTATTTAATTGTTTAGTTGGTCTCACGTCCCGTTGAATAACACCGGGAGGCGGGGCTTATGACCTATACTAGGACCAGTCACCGGGGGGCGATCGAGACGTTTTGGCTTCACTTTTCAGGGCTTGTGCGGCACGCTTGGTTCTGCTCTGTCGTTAACGGCCCAAACACTCCAATCATGTACCGATCACGCACTGGAAAAGCAAAGTCCGCTCAAATAAGGTGAAATTTCTCAGTAGTAACTTAGATTTCTGTTTGCTGAGCTGGTATAGTCATGCTGGCAACAATGGTAAAATGACCTGCTCTGATCACATGCTCTGGTAATAATAGCTTTGTACTATAGCTTTGGACTATATTTTATTTTGATAATTATTAAAAAAGTGGAAAAAAAAAATCTTAAATTGATTATGTTGATTGATTATTGAAAAATAATAATACATTAATATATTTGTTTAATATTATTTTAATATAGGGCTATTTTCTGTTCCTGCACTGTAATCATAGTTATTTATTTCTATTTTTCATTATATTTTATTATGTGATATTGGTTTGAGACTGAGAGTATTTTATTTAGTGGAGAACTTTGCAGCAGTATTTTATTTCTTATTCTTTTTTTATTTGATATCTATTTTATTATATTTTATTAAAAAGTGTTTAAAAAAGTGTAAACAAATTGTTAAAAAAAGTTTATAGTAATAAACAACCTGCAGTTTAATGTTTGCATTTCTTTCCCTTACTGTACCTAAAATAAACCAAACCGTGACTTTAAAACCGAGGTACGTACCGAACCGTGATTTTTGTGTACCGTTACACCCCTAATTTATATTAATGATTTATCAAATGTGTCAAATATTCTTTTCCCAATAATGTTTGCAGATGATACAACTTTAGTTTATTCTCATTCAAATTTTTATTTTCTGATTAAAAATGTAAATATTGGTTTAACTGCATATGCTACATGGTTCAGATTAAATAAGTTATCGCTGAATACAAAAAAATCTAATTATATAATTTTTAGTGGAAAAAAATCATATTCTAAGGACCTCTCAAAAGTTAAAATAGAGACTGTGGAGATATCCCAAGTCTCAACAACAAGATTCCTCTGAATTTTTGTTGGTGAGAACTTGAATTGGAAAACACAAATTGACTGGGTTAGCAAGAAAATAAATAAATCTATTGGTATAATTAGGAGAATTAGCAATCTTATTACTACAAATTGTCTTCTTACACTCTATTACAGTTTAATTTATCCATATCTTCCATATTGTAATATAGTTTGGGCAAGCACTTTTTCTTCTACACTTCATAGAATTTTGGTTCTTCAGAAACGTTTTGTTAGGATTGCAACCCGATCTGAGTCATATTCTTCTTCTGTGCCTTTATTTCAGAATCTTCAGTTACTTACTGTGTATGATATTAATATCACTCAAATATGTGTTTTTATTTATAAGGTATATTTTAATTGTGAAAATATCCCAGAGCACTTCAAAACTTATTTTAAATTTAATTCACAGGTTCACTCTTATTCAACTCGTCAATCTTTAGATCTTCATCTTCCAAAGTTTCTTACGTGTAGAGGTCAATTTACTATCAGATTTAGGGGTACCAAATTATGGAATAGTTTTTCCCATTTAGCAATAAACTCCTCCTCATTAAAATGTTTCAAAAGATATTTAAAAGCCCATTTAACTGCTGTTCTAAATTTTTAATATAGAAATGATTTTATTTTATGATCATATTTTTTTTTTGTTTATTATTTTTATCACTGTAATCGTCATTAAAATTTGTTGATGTTATGTGTATATATACATGTTTGTGCTTGTGTGTTTTGTGTGTGTGTTATGAATATATGTATTTCACTAATCTGTTGTTACTTTCATGTAGTAAAATGTTTTTGTTTTTATATTTTTTTGTTTTGATTTTATTGTAATTATGTCTATAGGTGGAGGCGTTAAATAAGCCCTGTTGGGGCTTTTTGCCTCTTCCTGCACATCATTAAATTGATAATATTTGTCTTATTTTGTTCATATATTTTATGTTTTGTTATTATTATTTTTTGTCATTTTTCTTTTGTATTTATAGGTGCAAATAAATAAACCAATAAAAAAGCTCTTAATGTGGCGCTTTACGTTTTCAGCTAGAGAGAGAGAGAAGCAATGCGAATGGAGCGGAAAGGGCTTGAATGAAGCACTTTTGGCTTTCTATAATATTATAGATATAGCTCCGAAAGATCATTTCCATAAACAACCCTGAGTGCTTGTGGTGTGAACCAGTAAAATGGCGCAATTATGTCCGGTCTGCCATTTGAATAACACTGCTGTAGGGTATATGGAAAGGAAAGTTCTGGACAAGTAAGCGATTTGTATGCTGAAGGGGGTTTGACATAATACAGCTGTAATGAGAGTAAATGCAAACTTTTAATCTGTTTCCTGAAAAACAGATTAAAAATTTAAACAGTTTACGTGACTTCAGAAAACAGTTTTCATCAATTAGATTAAATGAAACTAATTAAAACTGTAACGCAGCACTTATTTTGCCAATTAAGCTGACACTCAAGTTTGTGTCACGACATATTTACAAATATTTCAACTCAGGCAGGAGTTTTCTGCCTGCCAACATAACCGACCTGCGAGATGGGGAAATTCACCATTCTAATTGTGGTCAGCGCACATTTTGTGCTGCTTCCTGATTTGCATAATTTCTTTAGTGAATCAGGTACTAAAACAGAAAGCACATGCAAATATTCTGGAGTAGATTCCCTCCTCAGTATTTCTGTTTGGTGCTGCCATTGGTGCAGAAATTACACACTTCACCTTTAAAGCTCTGTAGAAGGATTCACACACACACATACTTATACTCCACACTATCGGGATGAGCCTGATGCCATATGTAAATCACTCTGGGATGAGTAGATAGGTGCTCTAAGAGGTTTTATCTTAAGGGTTCATTGCCTGGCCAGATTAAGCGAGAGACAGTGACTATCCGAGTCTGGGTGAGAAATAGTTCACATGCAACCATCTCCCGGAGATGATCAAACACCTCAGCTTGATCTGTTAGAGAGAACGTTTAATGCTTATGCTCCTTGTTTTGTTTTACAGTTGTTTGTTTTTTTGGTTTTTTTTTTTGTATGCATCTTATTTGTCATGTAGATAAAACAAATTCAAACTGAAAGCTAAAACTGAAGCCAGTCAGGGGTTTTATCTAAGAGAAGATGAGTTTGTCATGTGGGCGTTTGGTTTGCACAACTTGTAGGGTTTTCTTTTGAAGCATTCTTCCTAGCAAAAGTATCTGTACACACACACACACAAACACACTTCTGCTGTGTTGCTGGTGCGTTTCTGATGCGTTTTTTCGTCTGCAGTGGGTCTTTAAAGGCTCCAGACATCATTTGTCCAGCAGACGTTTGTCCTACTGAAATCTTCCAGCTGTGTGGATCAGTATCTCATTAACATCAGTGATCTACAGCACACTAAGACACACAAGTTGATATATAGTGCTGTTGACTAAGTCATCACTATTACTAATGCTCATACTTAGTAAGTGATTTTAAAGTGCCCCTATTATGCTATTAAAAAGTGTGTTTAAGAGGACTCCTACAATAGGATTACATGCATCCAAGGTCAAAAACACTCATTACACTAATACACTAATTTGCTCATTATATACATTGCAGCATCAGCTCTTTTCTTACAGTGTCTGAAATAGTTCTATAAAAGACGGGTCTCTCTAAATCCCTCTTTTACGAGACTGGCTTCTGCATCTGCTCTACAAACTCTACCAAACTCTTCAAGGCCTCAGCTACAACTAAAGTGTTTGAGGATGGGTCAAAGTAGACGTTGTTCACAATGAAGACCATATGTATTTTGCTAATTTGTTACAAACCTACGTAGGTTCAAGCAGGAAGTTAGACTGGAATTACTGACACCTTTTTTCAGGCAGTTCAGAATCGGTTCTTTCTTTTGGGACAATAACTGCATTTATCTGCAATTTGATCTTTGCAGACCTTTTACAATCACAAACAGCTATATAACACACTACATGAAAGATAATATTCAAAAAGCATAAAATGGGCACTTGAAAAACCCCCAAAACGATAAATGGTGAACAACCTAAAAAAATCCCACATACTTACATTTAAGGCGGGACTCATGCCATAACCAGAAACCTGTACTAACAAACAACCAGCCAGAACACTGTAGCATCCATCTAGCAATGCTCTAGCAAATCACACAGAACAATCTAACACTGTGAGGGCATGTTTTGCACAGGATTTTTTCGTAAAAAAATTGTAGTTATCGCTCACCAAAGTACCTGGTTGTTGTTCAGCTACTGGAGCACCTAAGCTGAGTTGTACAGCTGTTCACCTGATGTCTTTTACATAAATGAACAATATGTCACACCCTATCAGAGAGAAAGATATACAATATAAACAGAGAGACAGGGATTGCTGGTATATGCAATTGTTTCATATGCATGTTTATCAGATATTAATAAATCATGTAAAATTATGTAAAAAACATTCCAGATATTAGTTTATAGATTTCATGGGCAGTTCTGACATGTCAATGTGTGAAATTATTTTACTCTGAATATGCTGGTCTAAATATACATTACTGTATGTATACAGTATATGCATTACAGAGAGACACTCATGCTTAAACACGCGCCAGGCCGTATGCATGTTCTCTAATCTCTGAACTGCCAGAGCTTGTCCGTTTGGGCAGGTGGCGGCTACGGGCTGCTAGAGCAGATTTGCTGTAATCCATAAGTCAGTTTTTCCACTGTAACAACCACAATAAAAAGACCACCATCATATGTGCTGAAATATAAAGGATATTATAAAGCAGAGCTATATTTTGACCTGTTGGGCAATACAATAGATGATAAAATCCCACAGGCTTACAATGAAAGAGGGAGTCAAGCCTTATCTAAATCCCTTTCTATATTTAACTTGGAACGCTGAGTTGTTTACTGTTATTGTATAATGTAGAGTAGAGAATTACAAGAGAGAGATTGACTACGTCAGTGTATCACCTGCATCTGATACAGCATATATTCTTCAGGCCAGTCTCATATTCATGATAAAAAAAAAATCAGTTTGAATGTTTACTAAGGAAAACAATATCTTTGTCTCAGTGTCCTTTTAACAGCCGATTTTCCATGACATCGCTAGTCAACGCATTTGTCGGTTGCTTCTTATAGGCTATTGTTGTCTTGGTTTACAACCTTGTTGTCTCTTTCAATAGGGTTGCCAGGTCTCCACAACAAAACCCGCCCAATTGCTAATCAAAACTAGGCCAATCTTGGCCAAAACTAACCCAATCGTGAAAATCTCGTTTTGGGGGGTAAAAACCACGTTCCACCCCTGGACTACATTAACAACCCACAGCAACAGTGTAAACATAGGTCCTGTCCCAAATGGAACCCTAAGCACTCGCGGTCTTCCTCTGAGTCCGCACTTTCGTGATGCAATGACGCTTTGACTGTCGGGAAGAAGTCTGCTGCGGAGCCCGCATCAGCGCGGGCTTGGCAAAAGTGCGCATCAAGGGCGCAATTCGACCACATGGGATCTTCTGAGATCTAAAAATGACAAATGGGACACACTGCGGTCTCACGGACTTAACGGACACGCGTACGCGCACGCGGCAGCCATTGTAAGTCCACAAGACCGAAAGTGCACATGAAGTGTGCCATTTGGGACAGGCCCATAGTCTAATTCCTCGGGAAAACCGCGGACTTGGCAACACTGCCTTTCAATATAAAAGTCTTTGCAATTGACTCACTAATAAAGATAGTCTTTGCCGTCTGCTATTAAAATTCTCAGTCAGTAAGTGATTTTCTCTTTGTGTTTTCTTGTTTTATTGACATGAAAGGGATAGTTCCCCCCAAAATGAAAATTGTCATAATTTACTCTCTCAATTTGTTTTAAACCCGAATAAGTTTTTTTCTTCTTTTGAAAATAAAAGTATTTTGAAGAATGTGGGTAACCAAACAGTTGCTGGTCCCCAGTATATAGTTTTTTTTTCTCCTATGGAAGTCAATGGGGACCAATAATTGTTTAGTTACCTACATTCTTCAAAATATCTTCTTTTGTGTTCAGCACAAGAAAGAAATTAATACAGGTTTGAAAAAACATTAGAATTTTTTTTTTTTTTTTTTTTTTGGTGAACTATTACTTTAAGGACAAGTGGCAGCATGTTTACTATTAGGCTACTGTCCCTTTAAGACCGACACGCAACGCATCTAATATACACGCATATGATGCGCACCAGATTTTCTCTCAAATGTTTGCTTCACTTTAGACATAACCAACTCTGTTTATGTATTTGAGTGAGACTCTAAAGATAATAACCAGGCGCTGTTTGACAGGCTGCTAGTTCCTGTGCTTCGGGTGTACGCGCTAAAAAAAAGTACACGTTAGAACAGCTCATCAGCTCGCGAATGAAATGTTTAACCGGCAAGGCTTTAAAGCACATGCAAATAATGAACTTTTGTGAATTGCAGTGTCTCGTACCTCTGCATTAACGTGTGATGTGTATGTATGTCACGTTGTACAGTATGTTCAGATGGAGGCGCCAGAACTGCAAATGATAGAATGCACCAGGGCGGCGCCACGGGGCACAATACTCTGAAAAATTCTAAACAAATTGTCAAATAGGCGATTATATCATATAATCTTATATTATTATATAAGTCGCATATTTGAGGTCCAAACAATTACATTTTTGGCTAAAAAAACACTTAAAACTACATTCCATGACTCAATAACAGTTGTATTTGTAAAATTATAGTGAGTTTGCTCATCCGCCATTGACATTTGCTGTGAGAAATGCTACCACTCAGTACAGATCTGGCAGAAACAAGCAGAGTTATACAAATTGTGAAATGGTTTTTGAGTGATATTAGTACAATATTGCATGGCTGGAAAAGGCTCTCGGCCAATCAGATTCGAGAACCAGAACTAATTAACTGTTGTGTTTTTGTATTTAAAGGTGCATTGTGTAATATTGTGTTTTAATGTTTTTTTTATTTGGTATTTCACCAGAAGATAATTTGTAACTACACGTTTTTTATGCAAACAGATAAAACTTACATCCTAACAAATACGCATGAACCCCCCCCCCCCCAAAAAAACCATACAGCCCCACCCAAAAACTCAACCCAAAAGTGCTATCCAGTGCTAAAAGCAGGTGATGAAGACATAGTAAACATTAATCACTAGCTTGCAGAAAATAAATAAAAGGGGACCACATTTTTTCAAATAACAAAATCTTGTTTTTTAGAGCACGCCTAATTTTTTCTAAATGTAGTGTACCAGTCAACTCTGTCAGCCATAGTTTAAGCTTTGGAACTTCCTTTTACTTCCAAAACAAAAGAAGACGTTTTTTTAGCAGAAATGAAACCATACGAAACAAAATGTTGTTGTACCAGTGTAAGTCTCAAAAACTCTTCAGAAACTCCAAATATACTTAATATAGGATCTGGTTCAAAACATATGTCCAATGTATCTGTAAAAACCTGGAAAATCTTATTCCAGAAACTTTGTAATTTTGGACACATAACATAACAATGAGACAGGATGGCATCTAAAATTTGACATTTTGTCACATAATGGAGACTCTTCTGGAAAAATCTTGTTCAGTTTACACTTGGAATAATGAAGCCTATGAAGCACTTTAAACTGAATAAGACAATGTCTTGCATTAATGGAACACCTGTTGACAAGTTCAAGACTGTGCTCCCACATTTCAATAGGAATTTCTACAGCAAGTTCCCCTTCCCAGGCAGATTTAATTTTCTCCATCGAAGGACTTTTCACCTGTTCTAAAGCCTTGTACAGAAAGGAGATGGTATTACCATCTCTATGACGTCTTTCCAAGAATGCATCCAGATACATAGGTGTGTCAGAATGTAAGACTTCACAAAGTCTCTAATTTGAAGGTACCTAAAGAAATGATTTGAAGGAATATTATATTTCTTACACAGCGGTTGAAAGGAAGCAAATTTTCCATTCATGTATAAATCCCCTATATTTCGTAACCCTAAATTTTTCCAAATCTCAAATGCATTGTCTAACATCGAAGGGCAAAAGGAGTGGTTAGCTGAGATAGAGAGCAAAAACGACATCTGGATGAATTCAAAATGCGTCTTTAACTGTTTCCAAATACGAATATAATTATGAATAACAGGGTTGTGATTATAAAGTGAACTAGCTATACCTGTGGGTGATAGAAGTATTGCGTTAATGGAATATGGGAGGCATTCCTCCTGTTCTGGCATCAGCCAGCTCTCCCCTATTATAGTAGAATCTATCCATGAAATCAGAACCCTCAGGTTTGCCGCCCAATAGTAATAAAGAAAATTAGGTAGGGCGAGCCCATCCTGTATTTTGGGTTTGCAGGTGCTGCTTAGAAATCCTATGGATTTTATAGTCCCAGACAAAAGGAACCAGAATAGAGTCCAATTTTTTGAAAAAAGATTTAGCCAGAAATACGGGAGTTTTCTGCACCATGTACAAAAATTGTGGGAGAAATATCATCTTAATTGCATTTACTCTACCCAGAAGAGAAATAGGAAGCGTTCTCCAGAACTTTATCATGGATTTAAGTTTAAACAACAGGGGTTGAAAATTAGCTTTAACTAAATTGGAAAACTTTTTTGTCACCTCTATTCCTAGATATGTGAATTGTTCTGAAGCAACCTTAAAGGGCAAGTGATGAAGCCAAGAATAATCTTTGAAAGTGACTGGCATCAACACACTTTTGTCCCAATTAATTTTATATCCTTCAAATGTACCATATAAATTAATCAAATTAAGGATATTTGAAATGCTGCTATTGGGCTCAGAAATAAATAAAATTATGTTATCTGCATATAACGCTAATTTATTATCAGTATTTCTGGTTTTATAGTCTTTAATACCAGAATGGACTCTAATGGCCTCAGCTAAGGGCTCAATCGCTAAAGCAAACAAAAGTGGTGACAGCGAGCAACCCTGTCTTGTACCTCTATGTAAATTAAAAGAAGAGGATATTGTTTGATTTGTGAGAATTCCTGGCACACGGACAACAATTTAATCCTTGAAATGAAATTTTCTCCAAGATTAAACTTCTTCTATACCACAAATAGGTAAGGCCATTCAATTTGATCGAATGCCTTCTCCGCATTCAATGACAGAATGGCTAAATCTTGTGCCAGGCCTCTGGAAGAGTACATTATGCATGAAGAGACGCCTACGATTAGAAGAAGAGTTACGTTTTGGTATGAAGCCGTTTGTAAACCCTATATAAATAAGGTGATAATAGTTCGTTATAGGCTTAATAGAGTTCATTACAAAATCCATCTGGACCAGGAGTTTTACAGCCTTTTAGAGATTTTATAGTATCTTATATTTCTTTAATAGTAATTTCTGCACCTAACTCATCAACTTGTTCTTGATTTAATGAGGGAAGATTCTGTTGGTCTAGAAACTGAGCCATAACTTTTAACTTTAGACAAGTATAGTCCCTCATAAAATGTCTGGAACCTACTATTTATATCCCTATAGAGGAAGTGAGAATTTCTCCTTTGTCGGACAAACGGACAAACTACAGAGCAAGTTTCGTCACCATGTTGTTCTATTTGCAAAGAAGCTAGCTAAAGTCAGCGAATAAAACACTGACACGATGAACAAGTAACAATAATATGCACAATAACATATTGTTTTACTGAAAAATTAAGTAAACATAATTTCTTAATTGATCTCTGCTGTCTCAGATGACAAAATATTTTCCTGTCGGCCACCGTCACTTCTGTTGGTTGTAATTCGCAACCTCGCCACTAGATGCCGCTAAAATTTACACATTGCACCTTTAAGTCATACTGTATATATACGTATATATATATCCTATTTATTAGATATTTTCTTAGACTTGAACTTTAATGTCTCTCACCTCAAATTATTTAGATTTGAATGTAAGTACTTTGACATTATTGTAATAATTTACAGTAGTGCCAGTGAAGCTTTGCTGTTAACTGGTTATGATGATATGAGTACTATAACTCTAATGATTGAGGCAATAAAGTTTATTGCTCAAGACTGCATGACACTTATTTTTGATCTGAGGACAGCAGCTGTGAATACCAAGTGTTGAATCTGTGCTTTTTTGGTGTGGATCCATGTTGAGACCAGCTATTCTATTCATAACACTGAAGAAGAACATTCTTCGATCTGAGTGAGATCTAAAAGTGTGATTGTAAGTGCCAGGTTTGCTCCTAGCTTACATTTCTGTAACATTTCTTTATTATATCAGCACACAGTAGTGAATGCATGCTGGGATTTCATTATAGAACTGATAATATTATTCCTTTGAGCAGAAATTGTCAATATTTTATGACCCAGTGCAGAATGATATCAATACAATATGATTATTTATATTGTATACGGTGTGGCTACAATACAAATGGAATAAGTATTTTTCGTATCTACTATTATTTGAGATTCTAATGAGAAAATCTAAACATAAATACAGGTGGGTGGGTGGGTGGGTGGGTGTGTGTGTGTGTGTGTGTGTGTGTGTCTACAGTAAAATAAATACAATCTCCTCATCTGGTGATCCCTCTATTTTCATACTATCCAGCGTAATTCCAAAAATGACCTTTTCCTAAACATGTTTCCAAATGTTGAGCCAGAAGTTGATTTTAGGCAAGCTCAAACAAACAGATGAATGTGTGTGTGTGTGTGTGTGTTTGTTTTTATGTGCCTTAAAGCGAATGCTTTTTGCCTCACAACAATGTCAACGTGTCAACACAAACTAATCTGGATTATATTCAAATGAAAGAGAGATTTCTGAATGTGCCCTCAAGAAAAACACAAATGAAAAGAAAATGAAACTGCACAAAGGTTTGTGCTTTTCTTTTCTGTCACATCACATGGCAACATGTCAATCCATATTAAAAAGAAATGACAGCAAAAGGTGGGAGGTGTGCAGCATGTGTGTGTGTGTGTGTGTGTGTGTGTGTGTGTGTGTGTGTGTGTGTGTGTGTGTGTGTGTGTGTTCATGTTTTTCTATCCCGGTGGGGACTTCAACCTGAGTGCATACAGACTCATGGGGACTCGTGTCACAGTGGGGACCTAAATAGAGGTCCCCATGGGTAAACAAGCTTATAAATCATACAGAATGAGTTTTTTTTTGGAAATGTAAAAATGCAGAAAGTTTTCTGTGATAGGTAGGTTTAGGGGTAGGGTTAGTGTGAGGAGATAGCATATACAGTTTATACAGTATAAAAAAAAATTAAGGCTATGGAGAGTCCCCACAAAGATAGTAAACCGCGCGTGTGTGTGTGTGTGGCGTGGGCGCGTTTGAACAGTGGACACATAAAAACATACTCCGTCATTATACAAGACGACATTCAAACTGCAAAGTGTTAACTTATATTTGTGTACAGTCGCAATAAAATACAACATTGTGCTTTTGTAAAATAATTTCAAGCAATCCACCCCCCGAAAGGCGCTAATTTTAAAATTAAACTAAAATGGTCACGGCTGCACGGGCATTCATAACGGTGCGCGTCCACGGCGAGGAACGAGCGAGGAATGTTTTTCAGTTAATTCCTACTTCCATAGGAATTTATTTGAAATGCTTGCTCAACCACTATCAGTGTCAGTGCGGACAAACATATTTTACTTTCGTTTTTAAGTTGGCGATTCAAAAGCCCCCAGTGGTGTCACACGTCAATTAACCGGTGGTAAAATATTCTCAAAGTCACATATTACCTAGTATATTTTTATATAGATACAATAGGCCTACCTGATTTTGAACACAAGAGGGCAGTATAGCCCTATGTATAAGGAGGAGTAACTAAAAACTGCTAAAAACTTAAATAATATTTAAAAATTAAATATCCAAAAAATCCACATTCAGACCAAAATATCTGACTTCCAGATGGCTGGAGCTAATGAATGTAAATTAGAAAGTTGTCCGGCTTGATGAGTACAATATACAAACTATTTTTTTTTTACAGTAGTTAAAACTAACCCGCCCACTTTTGTCAAAAGCATGTTGAAAGTGACACACTTCCTGCTGCCAGTTGGTGGCGCTATAACTTTGACTCACAATAGTTACATCCATCTGATCGGCCTCTTACAACGAACACACTGCTGAAGTTTCATCAAGATCAGTTAATGTATGCATAAGTTATTCCACTTCGTGTTTCTCTTTTCTCGCCATAAATTTGTTTCCTCGCCACGGCCAAACCGTTCGAGATATCAAAAATCCGTCCGCAATTTAGAATCCTCAATGTCTTAACTTCATGCACACCGAGTTTGGTGGGGATTGGATGAATTCTCTAGGAGGAGTACTTCGCATTCCACAGCAAGCGTTTTCCAAACAACCCATAATAGCCGACTTCCTGTTGGGCTGGCGTAAAACTTGACGGGGGAAAGTTGTTCGGCCCGCTGAGATCTATATGTGTACCGAGTTTCATATTCATTCATGCAAGCGTGTTTGATCTATGGACCAAGTTTTGGGACACAGTTCAAGGGGGCGCTGTTGAGCCCCCCTGCCACGCCCGGGTACCAGCTTCAGCCCGTCCCTGATGGCAGGGGGTTCTGACTTGTGTGCAAAGTTTCAAGAGTTTTTGAGCACGTTAAGGACCCCAAAAGCCCCTGAAACCTTGATTAACAATATAAAAGCAATAGTCAAATCCCCCCCTGACCTCACACACACAGAAAGACAGAGAGAGGGAGAGAAAATTCTTCAGAAAATCCACATTCAAACCAAAATATCTCTCTTCCTGTTGGTCGGAGATCGTTAATGTAAATTAGAAAGTTGTCCGTCCTGATGAGAACAATACACATACCAAGTTTTGTTGCTGTTGATAAAACTAACCCCCCCACTTATGACTAAAGGTGGCGCTACTGAGCCCCTCACCACGCCAATTTCAAAATGTGTTTGTGTGTGCACCATTATAAATGTCCGTGCGGACGTCCGTATTTTTCTTTCACTTTTATATTAGCGATTTAAAAGCACCCGCTCGTGTCACACACGTCGATTAACCGGTGGGAAAATATCCTCAGACACATACCTAATAAATGTATATTTAAATACATTATTGGCCTAGCTGGTAAAAAGTTTTATATATTATTTTGATGTCCTTTTGGACACAAGAGGGCAGTATAGCCCTATGTATGACTTGAATTTTTTTTTTACTTTACTGTTTTAAAATTTAGAATAAAATTAGAATAAAATTCTTTTTAAAATCAGAATAAAATGGGTTTAGTTGTGATATTTGTATACTTTTATATAGAAATAAATGGTATAAAATTACATTTTTAGAAGATTTGAGGATTTTAGTGCCTTATGGAGGCTGATTTTGCAAAAAATCCACATTCAAACCAAAATATCTGACTTCCTGATGGTCGGAGCTAATGACTTTAAATTAGAAAGTTGTCCGGGTCGATGACATCAACATACGTACTGAGTTGTGCTACTGTAGGTAAAACGACCCCCCCCCCCCCCACTTTTGTCAAAAGCATTTTGAAAGTGACACATTTCCTGCTGCCAGTTGGTGGCGCTTTAACTTTGACACACAATAGTTACATCCATCTGATCGGCCTCTTACCATGAACAAACTGCTGAAGTTTCATCAAGATCAGTTAATGTATGCATTAGTTATAACACTTCGTGTTTCTCTTTTCTCGCCATTAATTCGTTTCCTCGCCACAGCCAAACCGTTCGAGATATCAAAAATCCGTCCGCAATTTAGCATCCTCAATGTCTTGACTTCACGCTGACCGAGTTTGGAGGCGAATCGATGTATTTCCTAGGAGGAGTACATTAAATTCCACAGCAAGCGTTTCCAAACAACCCTAAATAGCCGACTTCCTGTTGGGCTGGCGTAAAACTTAGAGCACGAAAGTAGTTCGGCCCGATGAGATCTATATGTGTACCGAGTTTCAAATTAATTCATGCAAGCGTGTTTGATATATGGACCAAGTTTTAGAACCCCGTTCAAGGGGGCGCTGTTGAGCCCCCCTGCCACGCCCGGCTACCAGATTCAGCCCCGCCCTGATGGCCGCGGGTTCTGACCTGTGTGCAAAGTTTCAAGAGTTTTCGAGCACGTTTAGGGACCCAAAAGCCACAGAAACCTTGAAAAACAAATGAAAAAGTAAATCTCACTCAACTGACAAATCACCCCCACCCCTCACACACTCAGAGACAGAGAGAGAGAGAAAATTCTCCAAAAAATCACATTCAAACCAAAATATCTGACTTTCTGTTGCTTTGAGCTAATAAGTGTAAATTAGAAAGTTGTCCGGCTCGATAAGAACAATATACATACCAAGTTTTGTGATTCTAGGTAAAACTAAGCCCCCATTTTTGACTAAAGGTGGCGCTACTGAGCCCCTCACCACGCCCGTTTCTGAAACTTTGCCCATGTCTACTGGATAATAAGTGTGATGTGTCTGTCGAGTTTCATGCAATTTCAAGTATGTTAAGAGTCTCAAAAGCATCAAAAAAGAATATTAAAGTTTGATGCGTTGCCATGGCAACAGTATCTAAGATATCAATAATCCTTTCACAGGTCTACATCTGCCGTGTGTCTACATTATACACATAAAGTTTGAAGCAAATCGGGTAAAAATAAGAGAGTGATTTCAAAGCATTTTGAAAGTGACACACTTCCTGCTGCCAGTTGGTGGCGCTATAACTTTGACTCACAATAGTCACATCCTTGTGTTCGGCCTCTTACAACGAACACACTGCTGAAGTTTCATCAAGATCAGATAATGTATGCTGAAGTTATAACACACTTCCTGTGTCCCTTATTCGCCATAAATTCGTTTCCTTGCCACGGCCAAACCGTTCGAGATATCAAAAATCCGTCCGCAATTTAGCATCCTCAATGTCTTGACTTCATGCTGACCGAGTTTGGAGGCGATTGGATGAATTCTCTAGGAGGAGTACATTAAATTCCACAGCATGCGTTTCAAAACAACCCATAATAGCCAACTTCCTGTTGGGCTGGCGTAAAAAGTAAAAGTACGAAAGTTGTTCGGCCCGATGAAATCTATATGTGTACCGAGTTTCATATTATTGCATGCAAGCGTGCCTGATTTATGTACCAAGTTTTCGGACCCTGTTCAAGGGGGCGCTGTCGAGCCCCCCTGCCACGCCCGGGTACCAGCTTCAGCCCGGCCCTGATGGCCGCAGGTTCTGACCCGTGTGCAATGTTTCAAGAGTTTTCGAGCATGTTAAGGGTCTCAAAAGTGCCCGAAAGGTTGACAGAAAAATAAGAATAAATATATATATATATATATATAAATATAGCTGCGAGCAGCGATTACGGGCCCAAGCCGGTGGCACCGCAACCCCGATGCCTTTAGTTACCTAAAGGCACCGGGGTGGCGGTGCCGCCGGCTTTGGCCCTTCATCGCTGCTCGCAGCTATATATATATATATATATATATATATATATATATATATATCTTTAATGTATTTTTATCATGTTGAAAAAGTTTGGTGTGAATAAAATAAACCACTTAGGAGGAGTAACTAAAAACTCAGAGTCTGACATATCCAAAAATTCCACATTCAAACCAAAATATCTGACTTCCTGTTGCTCGGAGCTAATGACTGTAAATTAGAAAGTTGTCCGGCTCAATGAGACCAATATGCGTACTGATTTTTGTAACTGTGGGTAAAAGTAACCCCCCCACTTTTGTCAAAAGCATTTTGAAAGTGACACACTTCCTGCTACCAGTTGGTGGCGCTATAACTTTGACTCACAATAGTTACATCCATCTGACCGGCCTCTTACCATGAACACACTGCTGAAGTTTCATCAAGATCAGTTAATGTATGCAGAAGTTATAACACTTTGTGTTTCTCTTTTCTAGCCATAAATTCGTTTCCTCGCCACGGCCAAACCGTTCGAGATATCAAAAATCCGTCCGCAATTTAGCATCCTCAATGTCTTGACTTCATGCACACCGAGTTTGGTGGGGATGTGATGAATTCTCTAGGAGGAGGAGTTCACATTCCACAGCAAGCGTTTTCCAAACAACCCATAATAGCTGACTTCCTGTTGGGCGGAGCTAATAACTTAGACTGCGGAAGTTGTTCGGCCCGATGAGATCTATATGTGTACCGAGTTTCATATTAATTCATGCAAGTGTGTTTGATATATGGACCAAGTTTTCAGACCGTGTTCAAGGGGGCGCTGTTGAGCCCCCCTGCCACGCCCGGGTACCAGCTTCAGCCCGGCACTGATGGCCGTGGGTTCTGACCTGTGTGTAAAGTTTCAAGAGTTTTTGAGCACGTTAAGGACCCCAAAAGCCCCTGAAACCTTGATTAACAATATAAAAGCAATAGTCAAATCCCCCCCTCCCCTCACACACACAGAGACACAGAGAGAGGGAGAGAAAATTCTTCAGAAAATCCACATTCAAACCAAAATATCTCTTTTCCTGTTGGTCGGAGATCGTTAATGTAAATTAGAAAGTTGTCCGTCTTGATGAGAACAATACACATACCAAGTTTTGTTGCTGTTGATAAAACTAACCCCCCCACTTATGACTAAAGGTGGCGCTACTGAGCCCCTCACCACGCCCGTTTCTGAAACTTTGCACAAGTCTACGGCTTAATAAGTGTGATGTGTCTGTCGAGTTTCATTCAATTTCAAGTATGTTAAGAGTCTCAAAAGCATCAAAAAACAATATTAAAGTTTGATGCGTTGCCACGGCAACAGTATTAAAGATATCAAAAATCCTTTCACAGGTCTACATCTGCCGTGTGTTTACATTATACACATAAAGTTTGAAGCAAATCGGGTAAAAATAAGAGGGTGATTTCAAAGCATTTTGAAAGTGACACACTTCCTGCTGCCAGTTGGTGGCGCTATAACTTTGACTCACAATAGTCACATCCTTGTGTTCGGCCTCTTACAACGAACACACTGCTGAAGTTTCATCAAGATCAGATAATGTATGCTGAAGTTATAACACACTTCCTGTGTCCCTTATTCGCCATAAATTCGTTTCCTTGCCACGGCCAAACCGTTTGAGATATCAAAAATCCGTCCGCAATTTAGCATCCTCAATGTCTTGACTTCATGCTGACCGAGTTTGGAGGCGATTGGATGAATTCTCTAGGAGGAGTACATTAAATTCCACAGCATGCGTTTCAAAACAATCCATAATAGCCGACTTCCTGTTGGGCTGGCGTAAAAAGTAAAAGTACGAAAGTTGTTCGGCCCGATGAGATCTATATGTGTACCGAGTTTCATATTATTACATGCAAGCGTGTCTGATTTATGGACCAAGTTTTCGGACCCCGTTCAAGGGGGCGCTGTCGAGCCCCCCTGCCACGCCCGGGTACCAGCTTCAGCCCGGCCCTGATGGCCGTGGGTTCTGACCCGTGTGCAAAGTTTCAAGAGTTTTCGAGCATGTTAAGGGTCTCAAAAGTGCCCGAAAGGTTGACAGAAAAATAATAATAATAATAATAATAATAATAATAATAATAAAATATAGCTGCGAGCAGCGATTACGGGCCCAAGCCGATGGCACCGCAACCCCGGTGCCTTTAGTTACCTAAAGGCACCGGGGTGGCGGTACCGCCGGCTTTGGCCCTCCATCGCTGCTCGCAGCTATATTTATATATATATATATATATATATATATATATATATACACATACACACACATACATATATATGTATATATATATATATATATATATATATATTATTGTTCAAAAGTTTGGGGTCAGTAAGATTTTTAATGTTTTTAGGAGAAGTCTCTTCTGCTCACCAAGGCTGCATTTATTGATTAAAAATACAAACAAAAACAGTAATATTGTGAAATATTATTCCAATTTAAAACAGCTGTTTTCAATTTTTAAATATTTTACATAGTAATTCATTTCTGTGATCAAAGTTGAGTTTTCAGCATCATTACTCCAGTCTTCAGTGTCACATGATCCTTCAGAAATCATACTAATATGATGATTGATGCTCAATAAATATATATTTATTATTATTTTCAATGTTGAAAACAGTTGTGTACAGATTTTTTTTTTTTCAAAATGCTTTGATGAATGTAAAGTTCAAAAGAACAGCATATATTTCAAATATATATATTTTTAACATTATAAATGTCTTTACTGTAACTGTTGATCAGTTTAACTCATCCTTCATAAATAAAAGTACTGATTTATTTTATTTATTTCCCCAAAAAATAAAATTTGAATTATTACTAACCCAAAACTTTTGAGCGGTAGTGTTTAACGTTACAAAAGCTTTAGATTTCAGATAAATGCTGTTCTTTTGAACTTTCTATTCATCAAAGACTGTACACAACTGTTTTCGACATTTAAAATAATAATGAATGTTTCTTGAGTATCAATCATCATATTAGAATAATTTCTGAAGGATCATGTGACAGTGACGACTGGAGTAATGATGCTGAAAACTCAGCTTTGATCACAGGAATAAATAACAGTTTAAAATATATTAAAATAGAAAGCAGCTGTTTTAAATTGGAATAATATTTTACAATATTACTGTTTTTGTTTGTATTTTTAATCAAATAAATGCAGCCTTGGTGAGCAGAAGAAACTTCTCTGTTATGTGCGCGCCACAGACTGCACGCACGTCCGCTTAGAGTTCCGCCTTTTGCCTTCCGTCAATATTACGTTATTAGAAAAATATTTTTTTAGAGAATCGATTTTTTGACATTTGTGAATCGATTCAGAATCGTCCACGTCCGCATCGCGATGCATCTAAGAATACATTTTTTCTCCCACCCCTAGATTTCATACAACAGGTTAATAAACAGTTATAATTAAGTCACTTACATTTCAGATGCAATGTTGACTGTTTTTGTTCTGTTTCAGCAGCGAAAATAGTTAAACAAAGATCACGGCAGAACCATCACGCATCACGTGTTTTCTCATAACTGAACGATTCAGCATTTTTAACGAATCGGTTGACTCAAAGATTGAATGATCAATCCATAAACATCTGTCTTAATCATGATCGACTCATTCGAACAAATCGTTTGAACGAATGAATCAATGACTTGCTTATTAAGATGGATGCCTGGCGACACCTAATGGCGGTTTAAGTGTTGTTTAAAAGCACCATTCTTTCCCACATGTGTGTGATTTGTGTGTGCAACATTATCATTATTTTTCTTACACTATTATATTAGCGATTTAAAAGCACCCACTCGTGTCACACGTCGATTAACCGGTGGGAAAATATCCTCAGACACATACCTAATACATGTATATTTAAATACAATATTGGCCTACCTGGTAAAAAGTTTTATATACTATTTTGATGTCCTTTTGGACACAAGAGGGCAGTATAGCCCTATGTTTGCTTTTTTGTTGAACCAAATAGCAATAAATAGCCTGTTTTAACTTTTTCATTCTTCTTGAATTGCAAAAACAGAATAAAATGGGTTTAGTTGTGATATTTGTATACTTTTATATAGAAATAAATGGTATATAATTACATTTTTAGAAGATTTTTAGTGTTTCCTTTTTGGACATTATTTAATCCCTCGCCATAGCAAAACCGTTTGAGATATTTATTATCCATTCACAATTTAGCATATTTAATGTAGTTTCATCATGTTGAAAAAGTTTGGTACGAATAAAATAAATAGTTTAAGAGAAGTGGCTAAAAATTCAGAGGCTGATTTTGCAAAAAAAATCACATTCAGACCAAAATATCTGACTTCCTGATGGCCAGAGCTATTGAATGTAAATTAGAAAGTTGTCCGGCTTGATGAGAACAATATACAAACTATTTTTTCTTTACTGTAGTTAAAACTAACCCCCCCACTTTTGTCAAAAGCATGTTGAAAGTGACACACTTCCTGCTGCCAGTTGGTGGCGCTATAACTTTGACTCACAATAGCTACATCCATCTGATCGGCCTCTTACCACGAACACACTGCTGAAGTTTCATCAAGATCAGTTAATGTATGCAGAAGTTATTCCACTTCCGTGTTTCTCTTTTCTCGCCATAAATTCGATTCCTCGCCACAGCCAAACCATTCGACATATCAAAAATCCGTCCGCAATTTAGCATCCTCAAAGTCTTGACTACATGCACATCGAGTTTGGAGGGGACACGGTGAATTTTCTAGGAGGAGTATTTCACATTCCACAACAAGCGTTTTCCAAACAACCCATAATAGCCGACTTCCTGTTGGGCTGGCGTAAAACTTGACCGCGGTAAAGTTGTTCGGCCCGATGAGATCTATATGTGTACCGAGTTTCATATTAATTCATGCGAGCGTGTTTGATATATGGATCAAGTTTTAGAACCCCGTTCAAGGGGGCGCTGTTGAGCCCCCCAGCCACGCCCGGGTACCAGCTTCAGCCCGGCCCTGATGGCCGTGGGTTCTGACCTGTGTGCAAAGTTTCAAGAGTTTTTGAGCACGTTAAGGACCCCAAAAGCCCCTGAAACCTTGATTAACAATATAAAAGCAATAGTCAAATCCCCCCCTCCCCTCACACACACACAGACACAGAGAGAGGGAGAGAAAATTCTTCAGAAAATCCACATTCAAACCAAAATATCTCTCTTCCTGTTGGTCGGAGATGGTTCATGTAAATTAGAAAGTTGTCCGTCTTGATGAGAACAATACACATACCAAGTTTTGTTGCTGTTGATAAAACTAACCCCCCCACTTATGACTAAAGGTGGCGCTACTGAGCCCCTCACCACGCCCATTTCTGAAACTTTGCACATGTCTACTGGATAATAAATGTGATGTGTCTGTCGAGTTTCATGCAATTTCAAGTATGTTAAGAGTCTCAAAAGCATAAAAAAAGAATATTAAAGTTTGATGCGTTGCCACGGCAACAGTATCTAAGATATCAATAATCCTTTCACAGGTTTACATCTGCCGTGTGTCTACATTGTACACATAAAGTTTGAAGCAAATCTGGTAAAAATAAGACAGTGATTTCAAAGCATTTTAATAGTAATGTACTTCCTGCTGCCTGTTGGTGGCGCTATAACTTTGACTCACAATAGTCACATCTGTGCGATCGGCCTCTTACAACGAACACACTGCTGAAGTTTCATCAAGATCAGTTAATGTATGCAGAAGTTATAACACACTTCCTGTTTCATTTTTTCGCCATAAATTCGTTTCCTCGCCACGGCCAAACCGTTCGAGATATCAAAAATCCGTCCGCAATTTAGCATCCTCAATGTCTTGACTA
>NC_137127.1:22093979-22147596 GCF_949319135.1 Squalius cephalus
CCTCGTGAATTACGTCCGTTCAGACCGCAAGCGCGTATTTTTTTTCGGCGTGCATGTTAATCAATGAGTGCTTTTACAACGGGAGCGGGAGCAGCGCGTGAGCTTCAAGTAGGAGCGTCGCGAGCAGTGAAGCGCGTGTTTCGGCGCCGAGTCTATTTGCTGCACTGCTCACGCTCAATTAAAGGGAAAGCACACTTTTGATGGAAAGTAGCCTAAATAGGGTTTCACACAAAAAGTGCCCAAAATGCACAGAATTTGTGTGTTTTAACAAGAACTGGAGTAGGCTATGTCAGAAAAGAAAACAAAGACTGACACTTTGTACTTGTTTTACTATTCAGTTTGTACAAGTGATTGCAATAGGCCTGTGTGTGTGTGCTTTGAGAAATGTCTTTATACTGCAAGGCTATATTTATTTTATTTTTTATTTATATATTATTTTATTGCCATTCCCTGTTTTCATACAGGCGTTTCGTTTGCTAAATACATATATAAAATGATTGGATATTGAATGTGAAAAGGAAATGGTTCTTCCACAACACTGCACTTTAGATGTGTGTGAACTATGCAAATTGTAAAATATTCTATTACAGAAAATATATAAAATAAATATTTGTGTGTGCTGTAAAGTGGTTAGAAAAAATTAAATCGGAATCGGCTAAAATCGGTATCGGCAGGTCAAACTTAAGGAAAAATCGGAAATCGGAATCGGCCCAGAAAATTGTAATCGGTGCATCTCTAATTTAAGCAATCCATGACATGACATGATTTATCTAGTTTTTGGACTGAAATATTCTGGTTGTTTTTAAATTCAAACATAATTCTTAAATTGAAAACAAACAAACAAACAAACAAAAAGAATAAAATGGGTATAGTTCTGATATTTGTATAATTTTATATAGAAATTAATGGTGTATAATTGCATTTTTAGAAGATATGAGGCTTTTAGTGTGTCTTTTTTTGACATTACTTTAATCCCTCACTATAGCAAAACCGTTTGAGATTTTATTTTTTAAAAATAATCAGTTAACAACATAGGCCTGCTGACTATAAAAATTACAAATATGGAGGTTTTATATATTTTATAACATATGATATAGTGAAGCAACCTCACTTGACGAGTGTCATTTCCTGAATACAATCACAGTTGAAACTGTGACATTGATTTCATACAACAGGTTAATAAACAGTTCCAGTTAAGTCACTTACATTTTAGATGCAATATTGACTGTTTTTGTTCTGTTTCAGCAGCGAAAATAGTTAAACAAAGATCACAGCAGAACCATCACGCATCACGTGTTTTCTCATAACTGAACGATTCAGCATTTTTAACGAATCTGTTGACTCAAAGATTGAATGATCAATAAACATGTCTTAATCATGATCGACTCATTCGAACAAATCGTTTGAACGAATGAATCAATGACTCGCTTATTAAGATGGATGCCTGGCGACACCTAATGGCGGTTTAGTGTTGTTTAAAAGCATCATTCTTTCCAACGTGTGTCTGCAACATTATCAATGTCAGTGTGGACGTTTGTATTTTTCTTTCACTTTTATATTAGCGATTTAAAAGCACCCGCTCGTGTCACACGTCGATTAACCGGTGGGAAAATATCCTCAGACACATGCCTAATAAATGTATATTTAAATACAATATTGGCCTACCTGGTAAAAAGTTTTATATACTATTTTGATGTCCTTTTGGACACAAGAGGGCAGTATAGCCCTTTTTTGTTTAACCAAATAGCACTAAATAGCCTGTTTTTAACTTTTTCATTCTTCTTGAATTGCAAAAACAGAATAAAATGGGTTTAGTTGTGATATTTGTATACTTTTTTATAGAAATAAATGGTATATAATTACATTTTTAGAAAATTTGAGGCTTTTAGTGTTTCCTTTTTGGACATTACTTTGATCCCTCGCCATAACAAAACCGTTTGAGATATTTATTATCCATAGCAAGTTTAAAACTAACCCCCCCACTTTTGTCAAAAGCATGTTGAAAGTGACACACTTCCTGCTGCCAGTTGGTGGCGCTATAACTTTGACTCACAATAGTTACATCCATCTGATCGGCCTCTTACCACGAACACACTGCTGAAATTTCATCAAGATCAGTTAATGTATGCAGAAGTTATTCCACTTCATGTTTCTCTTTTCTCGCCATAAATTCGATTCCTCGCCACGGCCAAACCGTTCGAGATATCAAAAATCCGTCCACAATTTAGCATCCTCAATGTCTTGACTACATGCCGACCGAGTTTGGAGGCGAATGGATGAATTTCCTAGGAGGAGTACATCAAATTCCACAGCATGCGTTTCCAAACAACCCATAATAGCTGACTTCCTGTTGGTCTGGCGTAAAACTTAGAGCACGAAAGTTGTTCGGCCCGATGAGTTACACTAAAGGCACCGGGGTGGCAGTGTCACCGACTTGGGCCCTCCATCGCTGCTCGCAGCTATATTTACATACACATATATATATATATATATATATATATATATATATATATATATATATAAATGTTACAAAAAAATATATATATATATATATATATTTATATATATATATATATATATATATATATATATATATATATATATATATATAATGAAGATGAAGTTCCAGTAAAATATGTTCACAATCCCCTATGATGTCTTCATGTCCTATGTATGATTCAAAAGCCCCCAGCGGTGTCATACGTCGATTAACCGGTGGTAAAATATTCTCACCATCACGTACCTAGTATATTTTTATATAGATACAATAGGCCTACCTGATTTTGAACACAAGAGGGGAGTATAACACTATGAATGACATGATTTATTTATTTTTGGACTAAAAAAAACATTCTGGCTCTTTTTAAACTTAAAAAATTCTTAAATTGAAAAAAAAAAAAAAAAGAATAAAATGGGTTTAGTTCTTATATTTGTATAATTTCATATAAAAATGGTGTATAATTACATTTTTAGAAGATACAAAGCTTTTGGTGTTTTCTTTTTTGACATTACTTTAATCCCACGCCATAGCAAAACCATTTGAGATATTTATTATCTGTTCACAATTTAGCATCTTTAATGTATTTTCATCATGTTGAAAAAGTTTGGTGGGAATAAAATAAAGCACTTAAGAGGAGTGGGTTAAAATTCAGAAGCCTTTTTTGCAAAGAAATCCATATTCAAACCAAAATATCTGACTTCCTGTTGGTCTAAGCTAATGACTGTAAATTAGAAAGTTGTTCGGCTCGATGAGAACAATATACATACTGATTTTTGTTACTGTTGGTAAAACTAACCCCCCCACTTTTGTCAAAAGCATGTTGAAAGTGACACACTTCCTGCTGCCAGTTGGTGGCGCTATAACTTTGACTCACAATAGTTACATCCATCTGATCGGCCTCTTACCACGAACACACTGCTGAAGTTTCATCAAGATCAGTTAATGTATGCAGAAGTTATAACACTTCGTGTCTCTCTTTTCTCGCCATAAATTTGTTTCCTCGCCACGGCCAAACCATTCGAGATATCAAAAATCTGTCCGCAATTTAGAATCCTCAATGTCTTGACTTCATGCACACCGAGTTTGGTGGGGATTGAATGAATTCTCTAGGAGGAGTATTTCACATTCCACAGCAAGCGTTTTCCAAACAACCCATAATAGCCGACTTCCTGTTGGGCTGGCGTAAAACTTGACCGGGGGAAAGTTGTTCGGCCCGCTGAGATCTATATGTGTACCGAGTTTCATATTAATTCATGCAAGCGTGTTTGATCTATGGACCAAGTTTTCGGACCCCATTCAAGGGGGCGCTGTTGAGCCCCCCTGCCACGCCCGGGTACCAGCTTCAGCCCAGCCCTGATGGCCGCAGGTTCTGACCTGTGTGCAAAGTTTCAAGAGTTTTTGAGCACGTTAAGGACCCCAAAAGCCCCTGAAACCTTGAAAAACTCAATAAAAGCAATAAACAAATCCCCCCTCCCCTCACACACACAGAGACACAGAGAGAGGGAGAGAAAATTCTTCAGAAAATCCACATTCAAACCAAAATATCTCTCTTCCTGTTGGTCGCAGCTAATAACTGTAAATTAGAAAGTTGTCCGTCTTGATGAGAACAATACACATACCAAGTTTTGTTGCTATTGATAAAACTAACCCCCCCCACTTTTGACTAAAGGTGGCGCTACTGAGCCCCTCACCACGCCCGTTTCTGAAACTTTGCACATGTCTACTGGCTAATAAATGTGATGTGTCTGTCGAGTTTCATGCAATTTCAAGTATGTTAAGAGTCTCAAAAGCATCAAAAAAGAATAATAAAGTTTGAAACGTTGCCACGGCAACATTATTAAAGATATCGAAAATCCTTTCACAGGTCTACATCTGCCGTGTGTTTACATTATACACATAAAGTTTGAAGCAAATCGGTTAAAAATAAGAGGGTGATTTCAAAGCATTTTGAAAGGGACACACTTCCTGCTGCCAGTTGGTGGCGCTATAACTTTGACTCACAATAGTCACATCCACGTGATCGGCCTCTTACAACGAACACACTGCTGAAGTTTCAACAAGATCAGTTAATGTATACTGAAGTTATAACACACTTCCTGTGTCCCTTATTCGCCATAAATTCGTTTCCTTGCCACGGCCAAACCGTTCGAGATATCAAAAATCTGTCCGCAATTTAGCATCCTCAATGTCTTGACTTCATGCTGACCGAGTTTGGAGGCGAATGGGTGAATTCCCTAGGAGGAGTACATCAAATTCCACAGCATGCATTTACAAACAACCCACAATAGCCGACTTTCTGTTGGGCTGGCGTAAAAAGTAAAAGTACGAAAGTTGTTCGGCCCGATGAGATCTATATGTGTACAGAGTTTCATATTATTACATGGAAGCGTGTCTGATTTATGGACCAAGTTCAGCGATTGCGGGCCCAAGCCGGTGGCACCGGGGTCACCGGCTTGGGCCCTCCATCGCTGCTCGCAGCTATATTTTATTATTTTATATATATAAAAAAATATAAATGTAACAAGACAATATATATATATATATATATATATATATATATATATATATATATATATATATATATACAATCAGACAAGTAATCAGGTAGGCCTAGGTTAAATTCCACAGCATGCGTTTCCAAACAACCCATAATAGCCGACTTCCTGTTGGGCTGGTGTAAAACTTAGAGCACGAAAGTTGTTCGGCCCGATGAGATCTATATGTGTACCGAGTTTCATATTATTACATGCAAGTGTGTTTGATTTATGGACAAGTGTTCGGATCCCGTTCCAGGGGGCGCTGTCGAACCCCCCTGCCACGCCCGGGTACCAGCTTCAGCCCGGCCCTGATGGCCGCGGGTTCTGACATGTGTGCAAAGTTTCAAGAGTTTTTGAGCATGTTAAGGGCCCCAAAAGTGCCCGAAAGGTTGACAAAATAATAATAATAATAATCCTACCGAAAACAATAGGGCCTTCGCCCTTTCAGGGCTTGGGCCCTAATAATAATCCTACTGGAAACAATAGGGCCTTCGCCCTTTCAGGGCTTGGGCCCTAATTAAATAATCAAATCAAAATGAAAACAACAACAGCAAAATACCTTACACAAAAACACCAATAACAAAAAAAATTATGTTTAATAAAATGTTTAATAATTATTCAACCCCCAAATGTCAAATTTTGTGCAGAATCTTTTATTCTTTATCACCTCAAATAAACGCTGCCTGTACGTGCTTGGAAGCTTCTGTCACCTCTCTACTGCAATCTTGGCCCATTCCTCACTTGAAAAAGCTTCCAGATCACTGATAATCTTTGGTTTTCACATTACAACTGCTTTCTTCAAATTCCACCAAATATTTTCAATGAGATTTAAATCTAAAGACTGTACAGGCCACTCAAGAACATTCTACAACTGATCCCTGAACCAAGCTTAAAGGGGTCATATTATGCCCTTTTACGAAGTCTTGATTTTGCTTTTGGGGTGTAATAGAATATGCTTTCATGCTTGATTGTTCAAAAAACATTTTCAACATATTTTACATTATTACAGCTCCTCTCTCCCAAGTCTGTCCTGAACACGTCGTTTAGTTGTGGTCCTTCCGAAATATGAAATGTGCTATGATTGGTTAGCTGGCCCAGGGTGTTGTGATTGGCACCGCTTAGTGTTTGGGAAATGTTACGCCCCTTTACCACAACCACGAGCTCTACTCAAATAAAATTATTAAGGATGGAATCAATTTCAAACCAATTCAAGCCTGATTCAGACTAAAGTGTTGTTTATGTCTATGTGGTGTTTTTAATATGCTTTAAGACAAACCATGTGCAAATTCATAAGTCAACACCATTGCTGAGTATTTGCTCATTAAAACGGCAGTGAACCAAAGACAGTCTCAAAAATGTGGTTTGACATCGCTGGTGTTTCTGACATCACATACTACCTTGTAACTAACCAATTAGGGCAATGTGTGATCCTCAACCAGTGGATCTCTGAGCTGGTGTAAGTGAATGGAGGCGGGGCTAATTTCAATATTCATAGAACTACGAATACTAAATGGGGCAAGGGCATTCAAGCTTTTTTAGGTCATGACAGATTTTTCAAGAAAAAAAACTTTTAAATATGTCATTTTGGTGATCAAAGGTGAGTATTAAAGCTACACTGTGTAACTTTTTTAGTTGATTCTTTGCAAAAAACACTTAGTTCTTTCAAAAATATATGTGCTCATTAATGTATATTTACTTCTTTCAGGTAATAAAGTATTCTCGTAAGTTTATAATCTGCCATTGAAAGTACATACGGGTGAGGGGTTAGAATGCCGGTCGCCATGTTGCCCCTCCATCTTGAAACTACATTCGCCAAAGAGGGACAAACCGGTAAATTCAAGCTTCGCCTTTTGCGTTTTTCACTCAGTGACACCGTGACGAATGCGAGGGGGAGATTACTCGCGAGCTCGCGAGCCGCGACTGCCGGCAGATTTGAAAGATAGTGTGTGTGTGTGTGTGCGTTCACTCACATTTGAAAGAGAATTAAAACGTCAGCGCGACAGGCAACGCGCCAAAGTCAATATTGGAGTAACTTTTCGCAGATGGAAAGAGCTCATGAGGAGCAAAGATTTTAAAACGGACGCCGAAGTTGCCTGCTTTCTTCTCGACAGGTAATTCAGCCTATTTGTGTAAATTCTATGTTTTATAGTTGCTTGTCTAACCATAGCATGGTTGTGCATAACGCCAGAACGACCTCTAGTATAACTTCATCCTCGCGTCAATGGTGAAAAAGTATTGTTTACCTTGTAACATAAATCTGTGCTGCGACGGATCACAGGTGATGAATAGTTTTAAAGGTGCAATTTTTTAAGCTATATAAAAAAAAGGACACTGGAAATTTTAGTTATTTTACACATTGTAACGTTAGCCTAATCTGATTATGCTGGGATAGCCGATTCCAAGGGTGACCTTTACCTCCTGACATCTGTCCTGTAGTTTTATTCATTTTAGACGTATTATTGTTTATTATTGTCATGGACGAAGTAGTCGATAACTGGAAGCCATGTTAATCTTGGAATAATACGGCCACCGTAGGAGTTAAAACGCCCTCGGAATTGAAAGGAACAGAAAATAATATTCACTGGGTAGTCATATACAATTTCACCGCTAGATGGGGGGAAAAAAAAATCACACAGTGTAGCTTTAAGGGATACAATTATTGACTACAGGGGGACTTTAAGAATGTTAACAAACAAGAGGATAGTCCAGAATGGGTTTCAAGCAAGCACAGATTTCGCAGGACGTTTCAGAGTGGTATGTTTGTTTTTTTGTAATTTTCTTATACATTTTCTCAGGGAACAAGGGTTACAGTCGTAACCCGAGACGTTCCCTTTCGAGGGAACTCGCACTACGTCATTAAAAATGACTCTTTGGGGGACGAATACCCACTATGCCACGCATCAAAATGCCTGCCCCTGTGTGAAACTGATCAGGCACAAGCTAGGGCGAGAGCACCCGCGCACCGGGCGTATTATGGAGGTGCAGACAATCTGATAAAAGTGTGTGGGGTAGCCCAACCGGCTGCCTCACAGATCTCCTGGAGGGGCACCCCCGAGTAGAGGGCCCTAGAGGAGGCCATGCCTCTAGTGGAATGAGCCCTTATGGCCAAAGGTGAAGGCAGATTGTGCACCTGGTAAGCCGAGACAATAGCCTGTACAATCCAGTTACTGATTGTTTGCTTGGATGCAGGGAACCCCTTCTTAGGTGACCCAAAACACACTAACAGTTGGTTCGACCTCCTCCAAGAAGAGGACCTCTCAAGGTAAATACTCAGTGCTCTGACAGGACAAAGCACGTGGAGTCTCTCTTCTTCTGCCGACACATGTGGTGGAGGATGAAATGCCTGCAGGACGATAGACCTTGCTATGTTGGAAGGCACCTTGCCAGGTCTCGGATGCAAGATGGCCTTAACTCCTCCCGGGGCAAACTCCAAGCAAGCTGGTGAAACTGTCAGGGCTTGGAGATCTCCCAACCTCTTAAGCGAGGTAATGGCTAAGAGAAATGCCACCTTATACGTTAAGCCCTTAGGTGAAGCCGACTGAAGTGGTTCGAAGGGGGCCAGGGATAACCCTTCAAGAACCACCGCCAGATCCCAGGCAGGAACTCTGGTCCTGGTTGTCGGTCTCATCCTCCATGTACCACGGAAAAATGTATGACCAGCTGGTTCCTCCCCAGCGGCCCATCACTTAGTGGTGCATGGAAAGCCGCAATGGCAGCCACGTACACCTTAAGTGTGGAAGGGGTGAGACCAGCAGAGAAACGATCTTGAAGGAATTCCAGAACTGAAGCCACTGGGCAGTTAACTGGGTCTAACTCATGTTCTCTACACCAAGTGGAAAACACATTCCACTTTAGGCCATACAATCTCCTCGTGGAAGGAGCTCTGGAGCTAAGTATGGTCTCGACCACTCCAGCTGAAAGGCCAGCATCTAGGTAATGTACCCCCTCAGGGGCCATACCCACAACTTCCACAGCTCTGGGCGAGGGTGGAATATCGTGCCTTCCGCCTGAGACAACAGATCCCTCCTCAGAGGAATCTGCCATGGCGGACCTATCAGGAGTGCTATTATGTCTGAGAACCATACTCGGGCCGGCCAAAACGGGGCTACTAGGAGTCGACTGACTCCCTCTCGATGGACCCTCTCCAGAACTCCCGGGAGCAGAGCGATCGGGGGAAAAGCGTACAAGCGTAGCCTCGGCCACGTTTGTACCATGGCATCCAACCCCAGTGGAGCTGGATGTGATAGGGAAAACCACAGTGGACAGTGGGACGTCTCTCGAGACGCAAACAGGTCCAGTTCCATAGGTCCAAACCTCTCCCATATCAACCTCACCACATCCGGGTGAAGTCTCCATTCCCTAGGCCTCAGCCAATGTCTCGACAGGATGTCTGCTCCCTGATTCTGAACCCCCGGGACATACATTGCTCTGATGGACAACAGCTTGCCCTGGGACCAGAAGAGAATCTGATGCGCCAGTTTGTATAGAGGGCGCGATCTGAGACCCCCCTGTCGATTCAGATAAGTGTAACGACTGCGAGTATGAACCAAACACAGACTAATCTTCTTCCAGAAAATTAATGCAAACTCTCCGCTTCTCGCAAATGAAGGGGGAAAGATTTGTTCAGAACGTCTCATGATCGTCATCAATCTTGCCATCGGGTCCGGCATCACCGGTCTGACTAATTAAAAGAGCCCCCAGCTCTAACGAAATAACTGGTCAATGCTAGCTTTGTTGCCAAAATACTGATTGGTTAAGAGAAAGACAGAGACCAAGGTCTCACACAAGAGTCCTCACATTCCAGATTCAAATTACCCAACCCAGAGCCATGAATCATTTACAGTCTCCAGAAAGTCTGCTAACCAAAGACTTTTATTGGTTAACTGAAGGAAGAACTGGTCAACGTTTGATAGTTTTGCAAGACGGATCGGTTCAGAAAATGGTACTGCTCAGAGCCCTAACAAGAGGTCACATGACCCCTGCGACTAACAGACCCCGTCTTTCTTAAGGACCAAGGAGATGAACAAAACAGACGTCAGCAGGAACTATACATGACCTCAGATTGGAATTTCTTAAACCCTATAAACTTTACACACCAAAAAGACTTTACATATCAAAATCCAATAAAACTCATTCAAGAACAATTTTCAATGGACTTACAAACATCATACATCATTCTATGTGTTTCTACGATATATGTGTCCATTTAATATGCTTTAATCCCATATAATTCATGTAATTGTATAACTATTAGGTGTGTGAATGAAAGTGTGTACTGTTTCATATCAATGCTATCTTACGAACACAACTAGCAAGATGGCTTGATTGAAATCTGTGTAAAATGTTTCGTATTCTTATAATAGTAATGATGTCTAAACTGTGGCCTCTGTACTCTCTGCTAGAGCTTGGAGAGTAAGGAGGTCCCAGATAATGCATGATTTACGATGAGACAAACAAAGCCAGTGTCTAATTGGTCCGATCTCTTCAGGAGGGGGGGACACACTTTGAGTTTAAAATCTTAGACCCGAAACAAAAGTTCCCGCTCTGTGCTCTCGCTTCTCTGGGTTCACCCTCAAGAAACGCTCTGCTACCACTCTCAAGAGAGATGGGCAGAAAAAGATGGAGATCTAAACCAGACAGGTAACCATGTAACAAACGCGCAGACGAAGGAACCCAAATTAAGATCAGAAGAACGGGTTCAACAGCTTTATTCAAGCAATCTTACTAGCCTACTCTCTTCTCAATTTCTTTTCTTTTTTGAGTCATCATTTCTTTTCCATTGAAAGCCTCGGTTTTAAGTTAAGTTTTGCTGCAAAGTTGCAATGGATAAGACACATGCCTTTGGTGTGAGAGACCCGGGTTCGAATCCACTGTGAGACACCAATGTGTCCCTGAGCAAGACACTTAACCCCTAGTTGCTCCAGAGGCGTGCGACCTCTGACATATATAGCAATTGTAAGTCGCTTTGGATAAAAGCGTCAGCTAAATGAATAAATGTAAAATGTAAATGTAAATGTGTTTGTGTTAGATATTAGCTTTATGTGTTAGTAGCCTATATAATCAATAAAGTATTGTTTGTATTTAAAAAGAGATTACTTGTGTTATCTGCTTACAAATTTAATGTCTTAAACTTCTGATCTAAGTTACCTTGCTAACTATAGTGTTTCACTATAGTTCGGATATTTATATCCGTTGCAGAGTTGATAGTTACAGCCAGTTCAAATGAACCGCGAACGAGTCATTTGCTCGGTTGTAATAAGTGACTCTTTCAAATTCCCTATAAATAATTAATAATTCCTTTGAGCTAAATTGACGAATCACTACAAATACAAATATCTTACACCGACGTATTGTCTGACCGTATCAAGACATGGTAGCCTTTGATGTCTGGGAGGAACCTCCTCAAAGCTCTGAACACAGCCAACATCTCTAGGCAATTTATATGCCAAGAGCGATGATGGTCCTGCCACAGACCCCTGGCAAAGCGGCCTTCCATGACCGCGCCCCAGGCAGTGAGGGAGGCGTCTGTCGAAACTGTTTTCCGGCGACATGACGCTCCTAACACTGGCCCTTGGGACAGGAACCAAGGTCTCTTCCATATTAATAGGGAACGAAAGCATCTGCGTGTGACCCTGATTGTACGGAACGGATTTCCCCTTGGGGAAAACTCCTTGGCTTTCAGCCACCACTGAAGGGGCCTCATGTGTAGAAGGCCCAAAGGTATTATGTTGGACACCGCTGCCATGAGGCCCAGCAGGCTTTGAAATTGCTTTACAGTGATGGCCTGGCCTAGCTTTATCCCGGACACCATGGCCAGGATGGACTCGATACGTGCGGGAGACATCTGTGCCCGCATCGTAACCGAATTCCATACACGTTCCATACACGTTCCGAATTCCATACACCAAGTTCCAACACGCTTTTCTTCGTGTTGAGTCTCAACCACAGGTTCTGAATGTGGCCAAGGACGACATCTCGATGCCGAACTGCCATTTCTCGAGACTGGGCCAATATGAGCCAGTCGTCGATATAATTCAGTATACGAATGCCCTGAAGCCTCAGTGGAGCCAGAGCTGCGTCCATACACTTGGTGAACGTGCGGGGAGAGAGTGCTAGGCCGAACGGAAGAACCCGATATTGGTACGCTTCGCCCCCGAAAGCGAACCTCAGGAATCTCCTGTGACATGGAAGGATGGAGACATGGAATTAAGCGTCTTTTAGGCCTCGTTTACACTGTCAGTGAAATGTGACACAATTCCGATTTTTCGCTCACATGTGACACAGATTGGATGTGTTCTATGACAGTGTAAACAGGAAAAAAAACCTGCATGCATTCGGATATTTCCAGATCGGTTTCAGGCCTCATTCATATGTGAAAATGAATCAGATATAAATCAGATATGTGCCAATGCGACTGTCATGTAAACAGGCAGATCGGATTTTATGAGGCATTAGGCAACGTCTCTGCAGTTTAATGACGAGAGAAACACCGACACGCTTCTGCAAAGGGACGGAGAGCCCGACGAAACGTGGACAAACGTTGACACAACATATCAAAGGTTGGCTTGCTCATCTTAAAATTTCGGACCCTCTGCTCTTAAAGCCCGCTACAATATGCTCCCACCAGTCCTGAGATCTCTCTCGTACACAATAACTGGAGCATATGCACAATGATGATGGCCCTTTTCGTCCTTCTCCGTCTAAAAATCATGGTGATGTTTGGCTAACTTCGCATAGGCTATATCGCAGCACTAGCATCAAGCATATTTCACGTTCGTCCATCTGTGCAAGAACCCCCTTTAAGCATGCGCGATGTTTCAGATAGTATGGCAAGTATAAACACATGAATCGGATATGGGTCACAATTGAAATAACGTGTAAACGGACGATCGAAAAAGTCGGATAAAGGTAACAAATCAGAAATGGGCATCAAGACCTGCAGTGTAAATGAGGCCTTAGATCTATTGTGACAAACCAGTCCTCGGATCTGATTTGATTCACAATGATGGGAATAGTGAGCATCTTGAACCTGAACCTCCTCAGAGAACGATTCAAGTGCCTCAGATCAAATCTTTGGGATGAACGACTCCATGTGCGTTTGCTGGAAATTGATGTGGCCCGAAGCGTCGTGGACGGCGAGAAACCGACATCGATTTCCTGAGGGCTCCGCTGCGAGAACAACCTCGGTTGTTCTCGTGCGGGGGGGACAGCCCTCCGAGATCCTACCACCCCAGTTAGGACCTCTTTCCCGAAGCCCTCTTCGCCTGAAGGACGTCCCTCAGGTCACCCTTCTGGCTAGAGGACTTCGGGTGAGAGCGTTTCCTCTGTTGCCAGGCTCCCAAGGGAGGGGCTCTAGAGGCAACGCTCTCTTTCTGTTCTTGCCGATATGAGGAGCTCGTTGACGGCTGAGGCTGGCCGCTCAGGCCATTAATTTTGAGCAGCGAGGGAGATGCTGCTGAAATGCCGCAGATTGCTTCCTCGCCTCCTGAAACCTGTCGACGACAGTTGTAACTGTGTCACCGAACAGGCCAGAAGGTGAGAGCGGCGCATCCAGGAGAAAACTCTTATCTTTTTCCTTTATACCTGATAAATTCAGCCACAGATGCCTCTCCGTGGCTACCAGAGCTGACATGGAGCGGCCGATAGAACAGGCCGTCTCCTTAGTAGCCCGGAGAGACAAATCTGTGGCTTTTCGAAGTTCGGCAATATCTTCAGGTGTGGGTCCCTCACCCTCATCTAAATCCTTCAATAGGTCGGCCTGGTATGCCTGGAAGATGGCCATAGTGTGCAGACATGAACCAGCCCGATCTGCCGCCATATATGCCCTGCCCACCAATGCAGAGGTATCTCTGCATGGTTTCCTGGGATGATGCCGCTTCAGGAGAGAGGTAGCTGGCAAGAGCCTCCTCCATCTGCGGCATCTTCCCATACCCCAACTCTCTCACGCCTACCATGTGGCTACAATCCACAGCAGAAGGATAGGAAACACGAGATGAGTGGGGTTTATTCCATGATTTTGAGATCTCTTTGTGTAAATCAGGGAAAAATGGTAAGCCCCGGCGCTGAGGTTGTGGGCAGTGCTGCAGGAAGCGCTCATCTAGCTTGCTTTTATTTTGTACTTCCTACTTATCAAGTGGCCAGTTGATGTTGAGTCTGGCCACTGCACGCGTCACAACCTCAACGAGCTCCTCATAAGCGGGAACGTGAACTGGCGAGTCTAATTCACGTTCGTCCGCCTCGATGCTGAGTACATCCACTTCCTCAGAAGCAGACAACTCAAGCATCAGACCCTCGTCACAGGCAGAAGAAGCCGCAGCGCGGGCTTCTGCACCATGAACAGGGGTTTCAGGACCTTCAGACGAAGAATGAGAAGGTGCCGCAGCAGTCTCATTCTCGTCTGCAAGGTCCCTTTGCGAACCCCACGATCTGAGTCGCCACGCTGTCTCAACGGACAGCCAGCTCATCAAAGACAGCCAGGCGGGAGCGCAGCACTCTGATAGGGAGTGACTCACAATGACCGCAAGCAGCTCCCTCAAGAGCTGCCCGGGCGTGCTGCACTCCCAAACAGTCCACACATAACTGATGTGTGTCCCCACCCGTGATATATCTAGGGCAGGGGTGCACACATTTTTTGAACTGCTCACTCGCCATAATAATGATCAGATACGTGACAAACAACACCAAATATAACAGACAGAACAGAGAGCGCTTGCTGAAGAGGTATGCCGTCACATGTTACGTCATGACGCAACACCAATCAGGATTGGAATAGTTTCATTCATACTTCAGAGGTGCACGCTCAGGGAGCATCCCCAAAGAGTCGTTTTTAACGACGCAGTGTGAGTTCCCTCGAAAGGGAACTATAGTAATACAAACAGTAATTGATCACAAAACCAAGGTTAATTTTCCTAAGGGGTGGTGAACATCCTTACAAAAGCTACAGTAAACACTACAGTTGGTAGTCAACCAGAATGCCTATTACCGCTGCGTTTACCGCTGCGGCAAAGCCATAGCGGAAAAAATAAACCAGTCGCATTTCAAAATCGTTCACGAAATTACCGCCAGGTGGCGCAAAGTGACATTTTGCAAAACGGCTGCAATTGCCGAAATGTAAGTGGAGCTGAAGTCATAAATTAACAATAAAAATGAAATAATGATGGTACAATGATGGTAATTTCCTACAACAAACATGAAATATCAAAACAAGAGCTATATTGACATTTACTGTACAATAATGAAACAAACAAAGATTTGGTGGAGTTGAAACTGCAGGGTGAGCTTATAAAGTAATAATTTGATTTCCATTTCAGGAGAATTTTTTGTGCGTAGCTGACATTGTGGTTCTGGAAGCTGTTCTCCATGAAATGTGCAGCACACAGATAAAAGTGTGGGTTATAATGTTTAGGAACAGTGTTTAAAATAAATGTAATCCAGTCTAAGTTTGTCAGCCAAACAAATGAGTTTTGGAAACAGGGTAGACAAAACAGCATCTCTTTGACATAGCGACAACACTGTCTTCTCCAGCGCAGCTCAACCAGGCCTCGTCCCTTTTTTGCGTATTCCGTGGGCGGAGATTATTTAAATGAGTAACATTATGACTTCACAAATTTTCAGAGCACTTCATGCTTCCTTCATTTTCCAGCAGGATTTGCACCTGCCCACACTGCCAAAAGAACCAAAACCTGGTTCAATGACCATGGGATTACTGTGTAATTACTGTGTGATTTCATGTAATATTCTAATTTTCTGAGATTTTGATTTTGTGGGTTTCATAAGCTGTAAGCCATAATCATCAAAATTATAACAAATAAAGGCTTGAGATATCTCACTTTGCATGTAATGAGTCTATATAATATACAAGTTTCACTTTTTTAACGGAATTACTGAAATAAATCAACTTTTTGATGATATTCTAATTATATGACCAGCACCTGTATATATAGTGCAAAACATGGAGTTCAAACATGGAGGTGGTCTTGTTATGGGGGTGCTTTGCTGTATAACAAGTATTTGATACACTGCCAATTTTGCAGGTTTTCCCACTTACAAAGCATGTAGAAGTCTGTAATTTTTATCATATGTACTCTTCAACTGTGAGTGACGGCATCTAATACAAAATTCCAGATAATCACATTGTATGATTTTTAAGTAATTAATTAGCATTTTATTGCATGACATAAGTATTTGATATATCAGAAAAGCAGAACTTAATATTTGGTACAGAAACCTTTGTTTTCAATTACAGAGATCATACGTTTCCTGTAGTTCTTGACCAGGTTTGCACACACTGCAGCAGGGATTTTGGCCCACTCCTCCATACAGACCTTCTAATACGGACTTTCAGCTCCCTCCAAAGATTTTCTACTGGGTTCAGGTCTGGAGACTGGCTAGGCCACTCCAGGACCTTGAGATGCTTCTTACGGAGCCACTCCTTAGTTGCCTTAGTTGGCTGCGTGTTTCGGGTCGTTGTCATGCTGGAAGACCCAGCCACGACCCATCTTCAGTGATCTTACTGAGAGAAGGAGGTTGTTGGCCAAGATCTCGCAAAACATGGCCCCATCCATCCTCCCCTCAATACGGTGCAGTCGTCCTGTCCCCTTTGCAGAAAAGCATCCCCAAAGAATGATGTTTCCACCTCCATGCTTCATGGTTGGGATGGTGTTCTTGAGGTTGTACTCATCCTTCTTCTTCCTCCAAACACGGCGATTGGAGTTTAGACCAATAAGCTCTATTTCTGTCTCATCAGACCACATGACCTTCTCCCATTCCTCCTCTGGATCATCCAGATGGTCATTGGCAAACTTCAGACGGGCCTGGACATGCGCTGGCTTGAGCAGGGGAACCTTGCGTGCGCTGCAGGATTTTAATCCATGACGGCGTAGTGTGTTACTAATGGTTTTCTTTGAGACTGTGGTCCCAGCTCTCTTCAGGTCATTGACCAGGTCCTGCCGTGTAGTTCTGGGCTGATCCCTCACCTTCCTCATGATCATTGATGCCCCACGAGGTGAGATCTTGCATGGTGCCCCAGACCGAGGGAGATTGACCGTCATCTTAAACTTCTTCCATTTTCTAATAATTGCACCAACAGTTGTTGCCTTCTCACCAAGCTGCTTGCCTATTGTCCTGTAGCCCATCCCAGCCTTGTCCAGGTCTACAATTTTATCCCTGATGTCCTTACACAGCTCTCTGGTCTTGGCCATTGTGGAGAGGTTGGAGTCTGTTTGATTGAGTGTGTGGACAGGTGTCTTTTATACAGGTAACAAGTTCAAACAGGTGCAGTTAATACAGGTAATGAGTGGAGAACAGGAGGGCTTCTTAAAGAAAAACTAACAGGTCTGTGAGAGCCGGAATTCTTACTGGTTGGTAGGTGATCAAATACTTATGTCATGCAATAAAATGCAAATTAATTATTTAAAAATCATACAATGTGATTTTCTGGATTTTTATTTTAGATTCCGTCTCTCACTGTTGAAGTGTACCTATGATAAAAATTGCAGACCTCTACATGCTTTGTAAGTAGGAAAACCTGCAAAATCGGCAGTGTATCAAATACTTGTTCTCCCCACTGTATTTATGTATATATATATATATATATATATATATATATATATATATATATATATATATATATATATATATATATATATATATATATATATTAGTGGTGGGCCGTTAACGTGAGACTCTTATCGGGCGATAAAAAAAATATCGCCGTTAATCTATTCTCAAAGTTGGGTTGGGAGCTGGGTCTATACTACGCAAGCTATGATGACTTTCACCTTCTTTCCGGCTTTCATTTTAGCGCGGATTAGGTTCGGTGTTCGGTACGCATTTTCAAACCGAACGGTTTGTTGGACAATTTTTCCTGCCGACCAAAATTTCGTTATTTCAAATGTAGGCGGGTCGCGCGTGGCAAGCACGCTCATAATGTAAGAGACGCTGGCGCGACCACAACATTGTCCGACATCAAATGGCAAACGTAATGTAAGCGGAACGAAACTGAGCTACTCGTTATTGTGTGACGGACCGTTGTTTATCAGTTTGGACCAAAGCAGCGCTAGCCGATCTTGATCAAGCGACACTCAGGCATGAAAACTCCTCACCTTTCGGCGAAATTCGCCGTTTTAAAACCAAAATGGGTCACCTACGTGATTTGTGCAGATCCGATGAGAAAATATTTATTGGGGGGGGGGGGGGGGGGGGGGGGGGGGTAAAAAGCAAAAAAGCTGTCGGGGGCTAAAAATAGAAAAAGAAAGAGGGGAAATGAGATGGCATGTCAACTGATGCGAAAGCAGCGAAATAAGTGGATGGTGAAAGGCTACAGGTAGGATTTTGTTTTGTATGACGTCAAGGCATGTAGGCTAATGCCATCGGGACTACCGGGAGATTCCCGGTGGGCCGACGTGCTTTTTGGGCCGATACATCTCATACTTTTTTGTTTTGTTTTTGTCTTAACGGCCCATAAAACTCGTACACCCATACGTTTTGTTTTGCTTATTTGGCGGCGCTGGGTTAGACAGTGCGTTATTAGTGTGTAATGCATTGGTCAAAAAAAAGTCAGCGCTAGTTTTTTTTTCTGACACCCGATGAAACACGTAGATCAGCGGCCCATTGGTTCTTTTCTTGATTGATACTGGGCTAGCCCAATCACATCTTTAATGTGAAGTATAGAAATATACTCTTTCAAGTACAGGAATTAGTACAAAACTGTATATATATATGCCGCATCCTTCTCACCTTTTTTACCCCTGGCCTGTTTTCATGCCTGGACACTGTTACTACACAGCGCTAAGAGATCCAGTAAAGAAATAATTTGAATTCGCTACTTAAGTAATAACATCGCTGCGAGATCTAGTGAGAAACATTCACATTTCTCCGTTATTAATGGATCAAACAGTGCGTAGAAACCAGGAAGAAACATTGTGCCATGAATGAACTATCCAGTGTTATCCACAGATCTGCAACATTTACCATGGATTTACTGTAGTAACACCAACTGCAACCATGGAAGTTTGGCAGGAATAGTAGGCTATAATGCTTTCATGTAACATTACGTTGGTTTTATTTTGACATTATGAATAAAATTGCTGCCCTCAAATGTTAATCTGAACTAAAAATAGACCTTTGTTTATAACTACTACAATATTAGGCTACATTTAATTTTTTCCAAGGAGCTGTTTTGTTTTATATGCTCATAAGAAGAGTCTATTATAGCTCCATCATTGCTCAAAGTAAAAAAAAAAAAAAACATCATACTTTATTATGTTAGTTTTAATTAAAAAAAAAATCTCTGGCATTTCTTAACAAGTTCTTTTAAATGTCACTTTGTATTTAAGAAACATGTGCCCTTTAGTCATTATTTGGCTAGCACACATTCAGAATGCCTTCGGCAGAATTCAAATGAGCCATTTTAATCTAGATTAATCTAGATTAATTCCAAGATTACAGTGAGATTAATCTAGATTAAAAAAATTAATCTATGCCCACCACTAATATATATATATATATATATACATACATACATATGTATAGTTAGGGCCCTATAATTTCCGCGATCACGGAATCGCGGACGGAATCGCGGAATTGGCAAATTAACGCGGAATCTAGTGTCAACGCGGAATTTCGCGGAATTTTACATATTTGGAATAAAATTCTGTTTTTGTGTGGGAGAAAAACGTATGTCTGAGGAAAATCGCATATTACTGAAAGAACGAGCAGAGAGAGAGGCCCGGTCGCGCGCGCGTCTTCAAACTGTCTCTCTCTCTCACTCCCTCGCGCTTATTAATCTAAATCAATTGAGAATTGACACAATGGTAAAAGATCGGAAGAACGAAGTTTCACGTGGAGCATTCGGATATTTTTTTCCTGAATTAGGCTACCGCTGGGTGTGAATTGTGCAAAAAAAAATTTTTTACCTTTCCTTCTTCTCTGAAAAGCGTTCCGCCCATTCAGCGGACATAAAAAACACTTTAAATAAACTAAACAAAACCTATCCAATGATGAAATGTTTTCTTGTGCGATGTCCTAACTGCCGGGATAATCACACAACGCGTACAAGTCTGCTAATGATACGTCCGATTCGCGAACTAAATGACTCCTTTGAACCGATTCACTTTAATGAATGGTTAAAACAACTGATCTGTCCAACACTGAATCGGTTCGGTGTATAACAAAATCGGTAACACTTTACAATAAGGTTCGTTCCATTTATTAACTAGATCAGTTAACATTAACTATTAATAAACTGCACTTCTACAGCATTTATTAATCTTTATTAATGTTAATTTCACCATTTAGTAGCCTACATTATTTAAATGAAAAGTTGTATTTGTTAACATTAGTTAGCTTAATGCACTGTGTGAAGTAACATAATACAAATACAGGGTTAGGGTTAACTAAGATTAACAAAGATTAATAAATACAGTAACAAATGTATTGCTCGTGGTTCATGTTAGTTAGCCTAATACATTCACTAATGTAAACAAACCAAACCACATTTAACACCTCTTAAAATGAGAATTTTGTTTGTTACCTCAATAAATTTAGGGTCATTCCTATTTTATTTGTGTACATTTTAATCATTAACATTAAAAACACTCTTTTTACGACTAAAATAACAGTAAAGGGTAAAAAAAAATCTGAATTCCCAAAAATTAAAACGGAAAAAACGGAATTTGCAAAAATTAAAACGGAAAAAACGGAATTTGGGAAAAAATAAAACGGAATTTGGGAAAAAATAAAACGGATTTTATAGGGCCCTATATAGTGCATAACAGGAGGCCTCTTTGTGTGGAGTTTGCATGTTCTCCCTGTGTCTGTGTGGGTTTCTTCCAATTTCCACCACAATAAAAAAACATGCAGTATAGGTTCAGTACATGTAAATTGGAGATGCTAAATTCTCCATAGGTGTGTGTCTGAGCCCCAAGACATGTAAAGGGGAGGGCTGGGGAAAAATAAACAGCAAGAAAATGAATTGACAGTCTCTCGCATATAGAGAGAGATGGCCCATAGAATCACCAAGAGTCGGATACAACCGGAATGGTTAATAGATGAATGAATGTAAATAATTTATGAAAAGAAACAGATCATTACAAAGGTGCATTATAAAGCATTGTGAATATGTATTCTATATACAGGCTTCATGAAAGTCTAAACATTTAAAAGGTTGACTATGGTTTTGGGTTAGGTAGTTCACTTTTTTAAATGTTCCTTTAAATGCTCTACCATCAAGTGTGTGTGTGTGTGTGTGTGTGTGTGTGTGTGTGTGTGTGTGTGTGTGTGTGTGTGTGTGTGTAGGACAGAATAACCTTGCAATTCATTAATCGTTTACTTTTAAGAACAGTTTTGTGTGTGTTGTTTTTGTGTCACAGACTTTGACAGCAGACCATCTGTGGTACAAATCAAATTTCACAGGTGAATCTGAATCCTGGAGAGTTTGTTCCAAATATATCTATGAAACACACGATGCCACACTGTCCTACTGCTGTCAAAGTTACAAACAACATCCATCAAGTTTCATCAACACACTTTCAAGTTTGATGAAGTATGCATACATACTCTAATGTTTACAATGAAAAGCTTCCTTTTTATTCCACCCAGATCATTTATAGAAATCACTGATTATGACATAACAACAACTCATTAACATACACCCACCCACATTTAGATATCAACACTAGTTCATAGAGATAAATCAATCCTAAACAACAGATTATTAGCATATTAAAATCAGAAGCCAAAACACCAGAGAGTGGGCGAACAATGGTCACAAAAAACTAAATTAAGATGTTTTGGTAGAAAAAAAAAAGAAGAAGAAAAAACCCTTTATACATATTATTTGTAGACGTATATGTAGACTACATGAAAAAACTAAAACAGTTTTCAACCAAACCAAACCATTTTTCTCTTTAAAAACATGAGAGAGCCTCCAGAAAGAACAGAAACACCAGCATCACTTAAGACTCAGTCCAACCATGATGAAAAAGCCATCTTGAGTTTTGCTCAAAAAGAATCGATATACGAAGTGAGTTGGATCTCAGATCCAAACAGACCCAGCTAAAACCACATCAGAACAAAAACCATGCCACTAACCCCATAAAGAGATAAAAACTGGAGCAGGAGTTACTCACCCTCCATTGCGTACTTCATATCCATGGCGAAGAGGTTCCACATGATTTCAGCACTAATTCTACCCATATTCAACTCTTGCGGGAACCTAAAATGAAATAAAAACAGACATTGTTACAACCATACAGCAATCTGCTCAGCAATTCATTCGTCCATCAGTGTCCTGATCTTGTGGTCCGAGTCTTCAGAGATCTCAAGACCGCAAATAAATAAATAAATACATAAATAATGTACTTTTTCTTTATTTCAGTTCTTGGATAACATGTTTTGGTCTTGATCTGAAACTCAAGAGGACTAATATTGTTTTATGTCTTGGAGTGGATGTAAAAGCGTCCTGTCCTATTTTAGATGCGTGCATTTCACATGTGAGCACATTCTGTTTTTGGGCACCAATTTCACTGTGCTACCCATCACACAGGCTGTTTCCATGGCAACCGCCACCATACCATATCACTGAGTGAAGTGATCAGTTCTCTACTCTCCCCCACTGCTCAAAAGCAATCTCAGATCAATCTAGACTAGGCTCAACTCTATTTAATTGCTTAGGATGGACAGAAGGAGCTATCAGAGATGGGCACATATAGATGCAGATGAACACAGAATGATCATGAACTAGATAAAACCTCCCTGGTTTTCTCTCTCTCTCTCTCTCTCTCTCTCTCTCTCTCTCTCTCATAGTGATGAAAGGATGTGCTCCTACCTGAAGTCATTTACTACGTTTTATTTAAGCATCTATCTCTATCTGCTGTAGCTATTAGGGATGGGCATAATTAATCGACGATCGATAATTGATCGTTAAGAATTTCGTCGATCACGTTTATTTGTTATCGATTAAACTAATGCAGGTTGCGTTGCGTAGTGTGAGTCTTGAAGCAGTGGAATTAATTTTAGCGCGGAGGTACCTGTGCATCCCGGCAACGTCAGTCCCCTCAGAGCGGGTGTTTTCGGCGGCTGGACTGGCTGTCACCAGGTTGCGGTCACGTCTGATCCCAGATCATGTCAACATGCTTATCTTTCTCAACAGAAATCAGTAGACTGGTGCAGAAGTTCTATGGGAACTTCATGCGTTTTCTCAGATCCGATAGCTATCTGATTTATCAAAACGATTCCATTTACACCTGGTCACATAAATGTGTTTTTGCAAAACGGATATAAATCCGATCTTGAATTCCCGCGCTATATGCATATTTAAATTGTTGCACGTCATCGAAAGCAACTGATATGAGCTGCATTTTATTGATCATCAGCGAACATTTCTAAATCAAAGACCGCAACAAGATGCGGCAACAGCCCTGGTAAGATCATTTCGGCTCTTTACTTTTAATGCGGTCCGTTTGATGAACCGACTTTCACTTTCATTTGCGATAGTTTGCACGTTGGCTTGATGAATAGATGCTCATCTGTGGTGATGCGTGTTGAAGTAGCGTCGTCATATCTGGCTATAACATGACATATAGCCTATAACACACTCTCACACGTTTATTTCTTAGCATTTTTGGGATAAGTCAAATTTACATATGTGGTTTCAACAACCAGATGCATTTACTCTTGTCCAGTTTCGTCTGGAATGCGTCTCAGATCTCCTCCTGAAGTGGTTTGAGTGATCGGATTTAAATCCGTCTCGAATGCGTTTCGGAGGGCATTTACATTTGGTCTTTTCACGATCGGATAGCTATCCGATCACAGAAAACGGATGAAGTGGCCATGGGTCTCTGTTTAAGAACGCCGGCTCGCAGCTGCAGGTTCCGCTGTTTTAGAGCACCGCAGGGCATATCTTCAAGTCTACCGAACGTCCAGTTTCACTGCCACAAGTTGATCTTCTTGTAATAAAGATCTCATCAAACTGTATTTTTGTATTTTCATTGCATTTTTAATTTATAAAAAGTTAAAGAAATAATGAATTTCAATATAAAAATATTAATGATTAATCGATAGTCGATCGTTAATTCTCCCGACGATCGACTAAGAAAATTTAATCGAATGCCCATCCCTAGTAGCTATGACTTAAATTCAGCATGAAACGTCGTTTACAGCCCATTTTACGTGATTTATTGTGCAAACGTGATTTTATCTGTTGTGGGGAAGAAGGCGGAGGATGTCATTATTCTGATGAAAGGTTATGAAGACAAACATAGTTCCCTTTCGTAGTCACTCCGAGTTACGTCGGATGACGACGAATGGGGTTTCGCTTAGAAAGCCTGTCATCTTCGAGTATATAAAACGAGCCAATGGCAATGAAATGCCATGGGTCTGCGGAATTTGCATAGCGTAAGTCCGCCCCACGTCGTGGGTATATAAGGAAGTACGCTGGCAACATGCAGATATGTTTTCGCTTCGGAGCCAAGAGTTTTCTTCACTCCTACAAGCCATTCTGTATCATCTTCACTCTACGAGACGAGCGGCTCTTCAGTGTGTTGGTGTGACGGCGTGTTCCAGCGAGATCGCATTGCCTGCTGCTGATCTGTGCAGTGATCTGCCGACAGTGTGTGTGTTTCTCCCTGGGCGCTTCAGCACTCTGCTGAGCTTTTTTCTCTCTCTAAAAGAGCTGCACGCGGCACATCTTTTTCAAGACGGCTCGCCCGTGTATTTTCTGGATGTGGGCGCGTGACTCATCTGTCTAACGGTCACGAGCGCTGTTTCGCGTGTTGGGCTTAATCACGCTCGGCAGCGCTCGTGGATGACTCATGTTTTCATTGCGGGAACATGACCATCGCGATGTTTATAGATCGAGACTCTATGATCTCTGTGTGAGAGTCCCCTCTGCCACACCCCAATCTATCTCTTCCTCGAGAGGGGATACTTTGGCTGGTGGCCAGGGTGATCTGAGGGTTATGGTGTGGCATAATTCCGACGAGCTTTCCTCGGGCCACGCCCCCCTCCACATCGCAAACCGTGGGGATTCCGTGTGTGCCTGGTTCCTCTCGGGGACCCAGTGTTTTCATTCGGGACTCCAGCAGATGGTGTCATGTCACTCACAGCATCACAAGGCAGGCTTGTTTCCTCTGGAAATGAGGATTCGACTGCGTTGCCTCCCTCGGGAGTGTCAGTGTTAGTCGAGTCAGATCCAGAGCTGATGGCCATGCTTTCCCGGGCAGCTGAAAGCATTGGTTGGAGGGGCGCTCTCCCCCCGAGCGCTGTAGGCTTACGATTGGTTTCTGGGCGCGTGTTGCTCTACAGCACTCGCTCCCAGTGCCTTTCTCCCGGACGTGCATCAGGACGCCTCCGGCTCGCGAGGGTCCCTGTGACTTATCGCGGCCCGCGGGCGTCCTCCGCCTTCGCTGCACTCGATCGCGTGGCGATCATGGGCTGTATGTTCTCTGTCACTATCGTGGCACAGGCATGCAGTGCTGTGCGTCGCCTTTGCCTTCGAGGCAGTGCTGACTTGGGAGTTCTGTCAGACCTGGCCCCCGTGGAACGCTGGTCCTTCCCTGGCCAACACTGACAGAACGCGGAAACTCGACCACGCCCCCACGCAGGGACGCTATGCCTCCCATGTCCGGGCTGGTCGATCCGCCACGCACACTACTGACCTCGCTCTACGGGCGACATCGGTACCTGCGTGATCCCGGGCCAGGTGATGTCCACAGGTGTGGTCCAGGAATGGGCTCAGCCAGGTTGATGAGAGGGGGTCTGAGAATTCATTTTCTCAGCTCCCCCATGTCCCAGGCTGGGCTCCTCGGCGGTGGGGTTGAGGACTGTACCCTACAGTCTTCGACCACCCCAGAAGCAGACTGAGGCCTTCTGCACCAACGGTCATCCGTCCGTGCGGTCTCCTTAGTCTGCTTCCCGCCGAGGCCGCCTCCCTGCGGCCCCTCCCCTCGGGCCTTCACTAGCCCCGAGCAGGAGAGGGTTGCAGGAGGGTGGCACCGCCCGTCTCCGCCCCTTAGCCGGCCAAACGCCAGGCTAAGCAGCACTCTCGAGACGGGTGGCTTGCTCGGCGGTGTGGTTGAGGACTGCGCCCAACAGTCTTCGACCCTCCCCTGAAGTGGACTGAGGCCTTCTGCATCAATGGTCATCCGTCTGTGCGGTCTCCTTAGTCTGCTTCCCGCCGAGGCCGCCTCCCTGCGGCTCCTCCCCTCGAGCCTTCACCGGCCCCTGGCAGGAGGGGAATGCAGGAGGGCGGCACTGCCCGTCTCCGCCCCTTAGCCGGCCAAACGCCAGGCTAAGCAGCACTCTCGAGACTGGCAGCTTGGAGTTAGGGCTCAGTTCTTCTAAGGAGTTGGTAGCAGGGCCACTCCGTCCCCTGGTGGAGGGCCGGGGTAGAATCTCTTGTTTCAAGAACTGATGCCCCTTCCTCCGAGCCCCAAGAGGCTGTAGATGACAGTGCGCGCCGCTCATGAGCCTCGCCACTCTCGTCCTCCTCTGTCGCCAGACCCCTGCCAGAGCACGCCCCCGTGGAACGCTGGTCCTTCCCTGGCCTCCTCTGGCAGGACGCGGTTAATGACCGTGCCCCCACACTGGGCCGCTATGCCACCCACGTCCGGGCCGGTCATTCCGCTTCGCTGCACCACCAGGGTACGTTTGTGGTTCGCTTGACCCCGCTGGTACAGCTTTTGGGAGTCTTCCCAGACTGTCCCGTTGGGTCGCGAGAACCATCAGGCTCGGCTACGCGATTCAGTTCGTGCGGTCTCCTCCCCGCTTCAGGGGAGTCCGCTATACTATGGTCAGTGGCTATGCCCCTGTCATGAGAGCGGAGGTCGCCACCCTACTGGCGAAGGGTGCGATCGAGACTGTCCCTCCAGCCGAAATGAAGTCCGGCTTCTACAGCCCCTACTTCATTGTACCGAAGAAATCCGGTGGGTTACGACCGATCCTCGATTTGCGCGTCTTGAACCGCTCCCATTCAAGATGCTCACGGCCAAACGCATTTTCGAGTGCGTGCGGCCACAGGATTGGTTTGCAGCGATCGACCTGAAGGACGCCTACTTCCATGTCTCCATTCTTCCTCGACACAGACCGTTTATTCGGTTTGTTTTCGAGGGGCAGGCATACCAGTACGCGGTTCTCCCTTTCGGGCTAGCCCTGTCTCCTCGCGTCTTCACGAAGGTTGTCGAGGCAGCCCTTGTTCCTCTACGGGAACACGGGGTTAGCATCCTGAATTATCTCGACAACTGGCTGATCCTAGCTCACTCTCGAGACCAGGTTTGCGAACACAGGGACTTAGTGCTCCGGCACCTAGCTCGTCTGGGCCTTCGGGTCAACTGGGAGAAGAGCAAACTCTGCCCCGTACAGAGGATCTCTTTTCTCGGTATGGAAAGTCTCGGTCGCCATGTGCACGCAGCTTACGAGCGAGCGCGCGCAGTCACTGCTGACTTGCCTTCGTCAGTTCGAGGGCAAGAGTGCGGTTCCACTGAAACTATTTCAGAGGCTCCTGGGGCATATGGCATCCGCAGCCGCAGTAACGCCGCTCGGATTGCTTCATATGAGACCACTTCAGCTTTGGCTTCGCGATCGAGTCTCGATGTGGGCATGGCATCACGGCATGCTCCGAGTTCCAGTGACTCCGACCTGCCGTCAGACCTTCACCCCGTGGTCGAACCTCAGTTTTCTTCGGGCCGGAGTGCCCTTGGAACGAGTTTCCAGGCATGTTGTGGTATCAACAGATGCCTCCACCACGGGTTGGGGCGCCATGTGCAATGGACATGCTGCCGCGGGCTCCTGGACAGGACCCCAGCGCCTTTGGCATGTCAATTGCCTCGAGTTGTTGGCTGTACGTCTTGCCCTGCACCGCTTCCGTGCGTTGCTCAGGGGTCAACACGTACTAGTCCGATCAGACAATACCGCGACTGTAGCGTACATCAACCGTCAAGGTGGTCTGCGCTCCCGCCGTATGTCACAACTCGCCCGCCACCTCCTCATATGGAGTCAGAAGCATCTGAGGTCGCTTCCAGCCATTTATATCCCGGGAGACCTGAACCAGGCGGCCGACGAGCTGTCTCGGTTTCGGTCTCTCGCTGGAGAATGGAGACTCCATCCCCAGTCGGTTCAGCTGATTTGGGATCAGTTCGGGGACGCACAGGTAGATCTGTTTGCCTCCCACAACTCGTCCCATTGCGACCTGTTTTATTCCCTGACCGAGGGCACGCTCGGCACGGATGCACTGGCGCACAGCTGGCCGTGGGGCCTCCGCAAGTATGCGTTTCCCCCAGTGAGCCTCCTTGCGCAGACTTTGCGCAAGATCAGGGAGGACGAGGAGCAGGTAATATTGGTTGCCCCGTATTGGCACAACCGCACTTGGTTCCCAGAACTAGTACTCCTCGCGACAGCACCTCCCTGGCCAATTCCCCTGAGGAAGGACCTGCTTTCTCAGGGACGGGGCACCTTGTGGCACCCTCGTCCCGATCTTTGGAACCTCCACGTGTGGCTCCTGGACGGGACGAGGTAGGTTTGAGTACCCTACCACCAGCGGTGGTGGCTACCATCACTTCCGCTAGAGCATCGTCCACGAGACATGCCTATGCGTTGAAGTGGAACCTCTTCGTCAATTGGTGTTCTTCTAAAAATCTAGAACCCACGAAATGCCCCATCAGTGTCGTGCTTTCCTTCTTGCAAGAAGGGTTGGAGCGAAGGCTGTCTCCCTCCACCCTGAAAGTGTATGTTGCCGCAAATCTCGACGCAGTTGATAGTAAGTCCTTGGGAAAGCACGACCTGATCGTCAGGTTCCTGAGGGGAGCGAGGAGACTGAATCCTCCTCGTCCTCCCCTCGTACCCTCTTGGGACCTCTCAGTGGTTTTAACCCTCTGGGCGCCACGGTCGAGTTTACTCGACAAGATGCGGCACTGAATAAAACGGCCGATTTTGTCAAATAGGGTGTCAAATTTCGTTCAACCTCCCCTCCACTAGTTGGCAGACATGTCATACTTCATCCCCGACTCAAAAAAAAGTCATGCTTCTATACAAAATCTTCGAGCTAGAGCGCATTGAATCAGTGCGAACAAAAGCGGAGCTAGTGTGCGAGTGAGCCATTTTATCAGAGCAATATTGTCAACGTCAGCGAGTATTTGCATTACATTATTATTATTATTATTATCTAATGGCATCAATAAAGCTTACCCGCAATGAAGTGTTGTGTCTTCTATTCACGGACCCTGATTCTGAAGGGGAATAACGTTATCTGCCTTCAGAAAATGACGGTGATTCTGAAAGTGAAAGTATAGCCCTACACCAAGCACAAACGGTGAATCCTTTGCCCAATATAACGTTAGATGGTCCTTTTCCCAATGTCAGTGGTGGGAACAATGTTTCCCGGGGTCGGAGTGTTCATCGCGAAGTTAGCAGGCGTGTTAGTGTTGTGGGGAACGAGGCGGCCGCGGGAGATTTTTACCGCGCTAGCCATGGTGACCGTGTGCCTCTCCGCAATCGCGGCGAAAGTATTGTGGTGGAGACTTTGTCTAATGCCACTGGGTATGTTAGACGAGGTCGAAGTATTCATAGGACAGTTAGGGGGCAACGTGGAGGCAGGGTGGGGAGTCGCAATGACAATGACAGTAGTCCGAGCTGTGCACACTCGGCGCGCGCGCGAGGCAGATCTGGCCGCGCCCGCGCTGCTGCTCGTAGCAGGAGAAGAGGCAATGTGACACGGGGCAGAGGGGCTATTATGCATAGTCTATCGCAAGACCACACCATGAAACACTACAAGAAATGTCACCTGGATGAATAGGGAGTCATTATCTCTACAGCAAAAGCCCTGCAACAATTGTTTTTGTCTGCCATTTATTACACTGTTGATTTACTATCTATTTCCCTGACCATTTAGTAGTGTACAATATGTGTTCTTTTTTGTGTGTTCATGTCCTTGTGATGTGTGCGTCTTTGTCAGCTAAAAAAAAAACAACAACCAAATAAACATCAACAAAAACCATAAAAATTCTATAATCTATAAAAATTCTATAATCCAAGATATTCATTGTCCTATGAATACACCATATGACGTCATAATATGCAAATTAGATGGGAAAATGTAATCCCTACATAAACTTTGGGTCATCCTTAATATTTCTCTAATTTACAGAAAGTCTCTATCTTTTATCACTTTTAAGATATAGCCTTTTGAAATTAAGATGTCAAAATCGAAAGTTTTAGGAAAAAACCTCTGGCGCCTAAAGGGTTAACTGCCCTGCAGAGTGCTCCCTTTGAGCCTCTGCAATCAGTGAAGCTTAAGTTCCTGTCAATGAAGACAGCGCTCCTGGTTGCATTGGCCTCCATCAAGAGGGTAGGGGACCTGCAGGCATTTTCGGTTGACGAAGCGTGCCTGGAATTCGGACCGGCTAACTCTCACGTGATCCTGAGACCCCGGCCTGGATATGTGCCCAAGGTTCCCACCACACCCTTTCGAGACCAGGTGGTGAACCTGCAAGCGCTGCCCTCGGAGGAGGCAGACCCAGCCTTGGCACTGCTCTGTCCAGTACGCGCACTCCGTGCTTACGTCGACAGAACGCAGTGTTTCAAGACCTCAGACCAGCTCTTTGTCTGTCATGGTGGGAAGCTGAAGGGAAAGGCTCTCTCCAAGCAAAGGTTGTCTCACTGGATAGTGGACGCCATTGCTTGGCTTACCAGCAGCAAGGTCGACCATGCCCCCTTGGTGTGACGGCCCACTCCACTCGGAGTGTGGCATCCTCTTGGGCTCTAGCGCATGGCGCCTCGCTAACAGACATCTGCAGAGCTGCAGGCTGGGCGACACCTAACACATTCGTGAGATTCTACAATCTCCGAGTGGAGCCAGTTTCTTCTCATGTACTCGCTTCAACTAGCCGGTACTAGATTCTGCTCAGGTGTCTTCGCTTGCTCGCCATTCCTCTCCACGGACGGGATACGTGCGATATTCTCCTCAGGTGAGCCTAATAAGCCCTGAGTCTCCTCCAGCACTGACGACGTCAACGCCAGAGTTATGCCACCGGCAGCTTTCGCGCTTGGCTAGGTGCCTCCATGTGCATGGTTCCCCCTCTGGGTGACCCCCACATGTGTATTTCCACTGTAAGCCTCTCTGAGCATGTGTCTTTCCCTTGGCAAGCCACCTTGCCACCACTGGGGTTGAAATATTCCACCTGCGGCTGGACACCCCAGTGATACTCCATATGCAGCCCCCCGGGGTCATATGTGTATGCCAAGTCTCCCACTTCGGGCTGGGCATAATTGCATATTTCCACTGAGATATGCTTCCCAGTGTACCTTGGTATTCCTGTGTTAAGTAGGAGTCCTTCGTCCGTGCCAGTCTCACGACAGGGAGCTCAGACTTACGCAGGGCACTGGAAGACAGTCGAGAGGTGGCGTGATTACACTGGGAACCCCATTCGTCGTCATCCGACGTAACTCGGAGTGACTACGAAAGGGAACGTCTCGGTTACGTATGTAACCCTCGTTCCCTGAGTAGGGAACGGAGACGTTACGTCTCCCTGCCACTTCCGCTGTACCGCTGGAACGCCTGAGTTCAGTCTCGGCTCCTCAGCGAAGACATATCTGCATGTTGCCAGCGTACTTCCTTATATACCCACGACGTGGGGCGGACTTACGCTATGCAAATTCCGCAGACCCATGGCATTTCATTGCCATTGGCTCGTTTTATATACTCGAAGATGACAGGCTTTCTAAGCGAAACCCCATTCGTCGTCATCCGACGTAACGTCTCCGTTCCCTACTCAGGGAACGAGGGTTACATACGTAACCGAGACGTTTCTTACTGTATAAAAGCACACAGCGATGAATAGCTCATAATAAGACAGGGAACTTGTATCAAGGAAGTAAACAGGGTCACGTTGACTTTAAGGAGTTAGCATGCTGTCAGTGTGGAAAGAGAGGATGGAAAATCAGAAATTTCACCTCTGCTCATGACCATCACAAATTCTCTCTGTTCTGAACTCATGAGGTTTAGTTCACTACCATTCAAAAGTGTGGTCAGGACTTTTTTTTTTAAAAAAAGAAATACTTTTATTTACCTTACCTTATTCACAAAGGATGCATTCAATTGATCAAATGTGACATTAAGGGCCTTTATAATGTTACACAGTATTTTTTTTTTTTTTAAATAAAACCTGTTCTTTTGAACTTTCTATTAATCAAAGAATCCTGAAAAAAAAAAAGTATCACTATTTCCACAAAAATATGAAGCAGCACAACCGCTTTCAACATTGATAATAATCAAAAATGTTTCTTGAGAGAATGATTTCTGAAGGATCATGTGACATTCAAGACTGGAGTAATGATGCTACAGTAGAAACATTTTTATAATGTAAAAATATTTTATATTGTTAATGTTTTTACTGTATTTTTGATCAAATAAATGCAGCCCTTGATGACATCTTTCAAAAAATATAGAAAAAATATAACCAACCTCAAACTTTTGAACAATAGTGTCAGCTTTAGAGGCTTTACTGTAATTTACATATTCATGCATACACACATCATTATAATTACATAGGGAAAGAGTGAATTCAGATGCAGCTTGATATTTCAAACGTGTTGCATTTTTAATAAAGAAAACCTGAAATCCAATTCATTTCCAAAAACCTGATTTAGTTGGAGTTCAAGCTATATATAAATGTGGTTTGGATTGGACTTCTAAAAAATGTAATTTCATGTGTTCTGTTTGGACTACAGCAAACTAATAAATCAGTTTTTGCTGTCTGTTGAAACAAAGCAGCGCTGTATTGATATTTCTTCAACACTCCTGCTCACTGCTTGCTCAGAGCTTGTTCTAAACCTCTAAACTTCTGTATTATACTTCTGCAAATAACTTATTCAACATTATTCATACTTTATTTTCTAGAGTAAGTGTCAATGTAACTTCTGATTTTGGATTTTGTAAACCTTATATCTTAAGAAATGCAAGATAAAAGTTTGAAAATCTCACACTGACTTGATAGAATTTTCATCAATCAAAATATGATGTCATTGTAATATTTGCATACTGAACTATGATTGGTTTGTTGTTGCAAAATAATGTTGCAATATGTGTTGATTCTTGCATGCAGCAAAGTTACTCTGATGCTGAATTTCATCCTAAATATTAAAGATACCTAAAACACTGCTCTGCCCTATATAAAGACAAATCAAAGGAACAACATTTTTGTTCATTTTTTGAACAACAGTTTGTTTCTTAGACTGTGATTCGTCCCTTGGCTTGGCTCAACTGTTCTCAGATTCAGAGAAAACAAAGTGTGAATACTGACATTAAATCAATTAAATTCAATCAAAACACTCAAAGTAATTTTTTCTCAGATTTTAGTGTTACTGTGTTTTGCCTTTGTAAAGCAGTGTGAATCCTATCAGTTTTCATTTTCATTGTGTTAAAGGGTTAGTTCTAGCCTGACTACGTCAGACTTCGTACTTCCGCTCAATTTCAGTTTGCTTCTGTACTCAGTCTGAGATAGCAACCTTTCTCCCCGTTTTCCTCCGGCCTCAAAACAGCCGGCCAATCAACGAACAGAGGGCGGGCTGAGAGCTGTAATGTTGACGCTGATTATAACGTGGATGCGTAGATTTACTTCACATAATCTGCAAGTCGTTCACAGCCATGTTCACTCCGGTATTTCGCTCGATGGTTTTGTTTTCGCATCATACATGTGTTTACAGTGGAAGTTAGATGTGGCTGAGCCTGCGCATAACACACGTCATAACCAAACGTTATGTGATTGGCTTACGGGTAACCAATGATTTTAAACTTCAGACAAGCGCCCCTTGGATAAAAATATCCTTAATGGTTCCATACATTTTGCCAAGAAAGGTCCAATAAGTCCAAAAAATCCAAATCCATCCACCATAAAAGTAATCCATATGGCACCAGGGGGTTAATAAAGGCCTTCTGAAGCGAAGCGATGCACATTTGTAAGAAAAATATCCATATTCATAACTTTATAGACTATTATCAATGGCTTCTAGTAACAGCCGTACGCCGAGCACTTTTTTGGGCTTCAAAATTGCAGGCGCTACTCAGTCCCATTATAAAGCTTGTAAGAGCCAGGATATTTTTAATATAACTCCAATTGTGTTTGGCTGAAAGAAGAAAGTCATATACATCAAGGATGGATTGAGGGTAACCAAATTATGGGATAATTTTCATTTTTGGGTGAACTAACCCTTTAAATTTTCTGAACAGGAACAAACACACACACACGCACGCACGCACACACACGCACACACACACTCCTACACATAAATACACACTGCAGTCGCTCTAGTTGTGCAGAGATCATTATAGTCCAAACACAGTATGTGCAATTTTTCTTCAATCCACATGGATCAAGAGACAAGACCAGAACTAATGACACTATAAGTCCAGTAACATCTTCCTTACACACATAGACTTCCGCAAAAGGTGTGATAAAAGATAAGAGAGAGTTGAATAAACAGAAATGCTTGAAGCAAAAGAAAAACAAATTGAGGGATAGACGATTCTTCTCTGGGTTTGTCCAGGATGCTGAATTATTCAAGTCTCCTGCCTGTGAATTTCTGAACAGAATCTATGTCTGTCACATACACACACACACACCACATATTGAGTTTCATTGAAATGTGCTTATGAAATACTGCAATCTATGAACACATGTTCACATGTCCGAAATCATCTGTCCTAATACAGAGGGAAACTTTTATTGCTAAGACGTTGCGCTTTCATATCTCAGTCGATTCTCCAAATGAATTTGTTATGTTTAATTGAAGTATCAACTTGTCTCAGATGTTTGTCCTAAAATGAAAGCGTCCCTATTATGCTATTTCAAAAGTTCCTAATTTTGTTTTGGAGGTCTTCACTGTCACGGTTCTGTTATGTTTGGACTTTTAGGACCTGTCGACACAAACACGAGTATTTTTAAAACCCCAGCTTTTTCTATGCGGTTTGGCCGTTGGTCCACACGCAAACGCAGTATCCAGTCACTGAAACCAAACTTTTTTGAAAATTCCTGCCAGGGTGAAGATTATTAGAAACTCCGGTTGCAGTGTTGTCGTGTAGACGGTGAAACCAGAGATTTTGGCTTGTGACGTTGGTAAAACTGATCAACTAATACTGATGGACCCCATTGACTTCCATAGTATTTTTTTTCCTACTATGGAAGTCAATAGAGGTACATCAACTGTGTGGTTACCACATTCTTCAAAATATCTTTCTTTGTGTTCAGCAGAAGAAAGAAATTCATACAAGTTTGAAACAGCTTGAGGGTGAGTAAATGATGACAGAAATTTCATTTTTAAGTAAACTATTCCTTTAATCGATCCGATTGGGCTCGATCCGAATGAAACTTCGATTGGATTGGAAGGGGTGGTTTATACCTTTTCTAATCCTATTGAGAGAACATGTAAACACTTGATCGGATTGAAAAAACAAAACTGGAAAGGACTGCACATGTGCAATGACGTAGAAATGGCGTAACGACGTTTGGCACGTGGAACAAGCTGCAGTTGTTGTTAATTATAATGTCATTAATGAATGTTGTGTTATTCTAGAATTCCCCAACCACTCATTGTCTGTGAAGTGGAGCAGAACTACGTCCCATCAGTCCTCACTTCATACTCTCATCCACAGACGCTTTGTTTTGGGAGCGAGAATGAGGCGTTTTTTACGTTTATTTTGTTGTGTTGTGGCTTATTTCAGTTGTGTTGTACAAAACGCTATATATTCCTGCAGTATAAGCATGTCTAAAAAATCAATTCTGATTAGAAGCTTGTGACATAAAAACCCACACATCAACCCGATTGCTTTATTTAAGTGTTCATGTAAACACTATGGTCGGATTCATCAATTGGCATGAATTCATTCCGATTGAGACAGAAGTTGTGCATGTAAACATAACCACTGTAAGATCAGCAAGAGTGTACAGATTTAAAACTAATATAGTCAGATCATTTGACATTTGAATAAATTAATGAAAAATGGTTGAGTTCATACTTTTGTTTGCAAAGGTGTCTTGGAAATTCTGAGCACAGATTGAGATATTGCTGAGCTCTTTATTGAAATTATTCATTTAATTGCTGTCTAGGAGAAACAACTGATATATAAAATATATTGTTTTCTTTCCTGTTTGGGAAAAATACAGCAAAATATGATACATTCGGATGGCTTCACAATGTGTGTGTTGTGATACGCACTGGTTAATGATGGGTGTGTAGGCCATTCTGTCCTCATCTATAACAGACACCATCAGTGTGATCAGTTTGGGCCAGAAGTCCAGGTTCTTGATGGACGGACCCTGTTCCTCACGCAGCAGATCCTGCTTCTTAGCCTGGAAAGACAGAGAAACAGAAGTTTATTACAGATAATGACACAATTTCTCCTCCTTCCACGTGTTTAAAGTTTGAATAATTTAGTCCGGTTAACTGATGTACTGAATCTGAGTACTCGGCACTCTGGTTAAGTGCTTTTCTTCATAAGACTTTTTATTAGGTGGTGCAAACACACACACACACACACACACACACACACACACACACACACACACACACACACACACACACACACACATACTGGTTTCCATGCTGAATGGGGACCAACTTTATGATCATCACTTGTGGGGACCACCCTTTCTAAAGGTTCTAGAGGTACGAAAAAAATTAGGGATACTTACCATAGCTTTGATAACTTATACACGCCTTCAGATATCTGAATTGATGAAGTAATGATTTGACCATGCGTTATGGGGACTTTTGAAAAATCGAGTTGACATGTCTTATAGGGACCAACTTTGCATAATATTTGCATAATTCACACAACCTCCCATTAGATTTGTGGGGACCTAATTTGCATAATTCACACAACCTCCTATTTGATTTGTGGGGACTTAATTTGCATAATTCACACAACTTCCCCTTTTGATTTGTGGGGACCTAGATAGAACAAGAAATATATTACTAATGACAAATAATAGGCATTTATACGAAGTAATTCCTCAGATTGCATTTGTCCATTTGCCCTTAAAAAAAATGGGTTCAATCTACAACCAAGCTTCACTCTTGCATAGAACACCTATGGCCAGTTTCACAGACCAGCCTTAAGATAGTCTCAGACTAAAGTGTGTGTTTAAGCCGTTTTAACTGAAAGCACATCTTAAATTAAGTCCTTTGTGTCCAAGTGCCATTGTTTTGTCTCAAGATGCACACCAGTAATGCTTATTTCTAAGACACGTTTATAAAAGCTACTTAAATGTCCTAACTGAACTAAAGGCCTAATCCTGGTTTAATCTAAATCCTGTCTGTGAAACCAGGCCCTAGTGTTGTGCTTGTAATCATCTCCTCAACATGCAGAATATTTGTTTGGATCGATTGATTGTTCTTACAATTGATTGGAATATTAGTGTGATTGAAGTGGATTATATGTGAATGGAGAACTTTTTCACTGCAACAAAGGACTGCATGCAAGTAATGAATTATTGTCTGGATATTTTCCAACCCATTTCATACCCACAGGTCAAACATTTAAACCTTTCCACTTCAAACTATTCTTTCTATAATTGTAATTTTTTCGGCCAACCTCCCAGCATCAGCTGCTACTCATTCACCTGATACTTATAAAAAATAAAACAAAATCTACTACTAATTGAGCTTCAACACATTTATTCACTACTAATAAATGTAAAACTTTACGGTCTTCAAATCGCGGTTCTTCAGTGCTTCTGGTTCAGCTTTTAAACATTTGTCACAGTCGCTCTTTGCTTGTACAATGAACGATGTGATGAATGTGATGAATCGCTTCATGTGCCTTTCCACCGCCTGCACCTCTGTCTGCTGCCAGGGTGTCTTCTGGGTACTTTTACCTAAAAGTGGACAGAAAAAACAATTGAAATGATAAAGTGTGTGCTGGAATTCCAATCCGAAGTTCTGAATCCTATTATCAGTATTTATTAGGTCTGGTTATTACAGTTTTTCTCAGTCGCTTTGGTGCATTTCTCACATCACTATTTACATTTGCACAACAGTTAAAGCAGTTCTCAGAACAATTAGTACAAACTGCAAAACCTAGTTGATAACCTGCAAAAGCGTATCACTTGCTCAAAATGGATAGCTCATTCCTCAAAAGCAAGTACTCATGTCAATGAAAGTGTCAGTGTCATCAAGATGAAAAGTCCTGACACCATTGTTTATGAACAAGATAGTCAAATGGCTTGGTTATGTTTTCATTATGACAGTTTATTCTGTAAATGTTTTCCATTGCAAAAAAGTCAGATCTTGGTAACACTACCTGTACATGCTCAAGATAGCACTATATACTATTTGAACAGCCATTTGAAAAATACAGTAAAGTTACACATTACTGTATTTAGTGAGGTAACAGAGTACAAGACACTGAATATGTATGTTTCACATTTTTACTGCATATGCTCTTTGCAATTCTAATTTGTTCACAGCATTGTGCAAATGAAATAAATACAGCTATGCATAGAGCTATGCACAACTGTAAACAATATTGCAGTACATATTGGAACTGAACATACAACATACAGTACATAGTACTGTAATCATTCATGCACATCCAGATGTTCCTCATCAGTGAAAGCTGAGATTCACCTGAGAGAAATTATTCAATTTAGGAGGCATTTTCAGAAAAATAATAATAATAATAATAATAATAATAATAATAATTTTAAAAAAAGTGTAAAATTTGCTTGACAGATTTTGATAACTAGTTCAACATTTTTGTATGTAATGACTCAAGCAATGAAATGAGGACTATTAGTTTTATATGGAATGACTATTCAGCATTCACAAGTATAGTTAATTTTGACTGACATGACATAAGCAAATGATAATGTTATATAACAGCAGAGAGTTGTATGAAAGCAATAGATGCATGTCCAAAAGCATTTGCAGTTTGTTGGAAGGAATGAGAAACTGCTACTATGATGTGCACAAATGACTAAATGTTGTGGAGGTTGAACTAACTGTTGTGCAAATGTAAATAGTGATGTGAGAAATGCACCAAAGCGACTATTATTATTATTATTATTTATTAGGTCTTTTATTATTATTATTTATTAGGTCTTTTATTAGTCGGTTAGTCGCAGGACATACAGGCGCCGGCGCGATCATTTAACTTTCAATACTCTTATCTGTATGAATAAAAGGACAGAGTAATGCAAACTGTAAAGGTTCAACTCTTATTTCTGTAAACTCACAATAACTACAAAATGTTGTGCTTTGTAAAATAATGAAAACAATCAGGATGTGCTTTCTGCTGTCTCAGTGAACTTGAGCATCACAGAAATGAGCCGAAACTCAGCGTATACTCGCCTCACACCAGGGTGGGAATTATACCGCGGCCACGGCCGCCGTTGCCCTACACTTTGGCCTTCATGCCCCGTGAAAAAAAAATCATCGTACGGCCACAGTGGCCTGTGTGCCCTGGCCCTGTCCAAGTTCCATGTATAAAGCAGAGCATGTGAGCGGAGTGGAGCGGGAGCGAGCGGGGAGCACGAGCGGGCGGATCTTGGACAGAGCGCAGAGCGGCAATTTCAAAAGGACAGAGCGTCGCCCTATTTCCCGCTCCAGTTTCGCTCCGCTCACACCACGAGTCTGAAGCATGCTTAGTCAAGCCTGACCCTGAATCCATCTGTCTTGCACAGTCATCAACAGTAGACTATTTTCAGTCAAAACTCAGCTCAATAATGGAGTTCAAAAACTCCAAACCATTATGTAGCCTACTATTAATAAGTCGCTCCGGAGTATAAATCGCAACAGTCAAAAAATGCGCCATGAAGAAGAAAAAACACATACAGTATAGGCCTAGCCTAAGTCGCACTGGACTATAAGTCGCATTTATTTAGAAATTTATTTCACAAAAAAAAAAAAACACAATGTTACAGACAAGTATAGCCTACTTGCCTCACAGACCTGAGACATATATATAAAGCTTGAAATGTCTACTTTTAAACAGAACAATTCAAAACGAAAGAAAACAGACTTCTCTCTTATGTAATCCGTATGAAATGTGCAATTCTCTCTGGCGCGTTCACTACTGCGAAGATCGCGAGTCAGCATCTTTCCAGCCGACACAGACATAAAAAAAATAAAAAACTGGTTTATTAGTAAACAATTAAAATGTCTCCTGCTATATTTTACATATTCATAATCATTAATTTTGCCGGTTCGTTGTGACAGCTTTTAGGTGCTTTATTGGCAGCAGCGCCACCCTTACATCGCATCAGCACCGAAAACATAGAGATTCTTTTCTTTTGGGGGCATTTTGTTTGTGTTCAGACTTTCTCAGTTGTTTTTAGGCGCGATGTTAGAGGATGCTGCTAATAAAGTTGCTAGTAGGCCCACACATTGGATTCACGTTTATTATTATAGGCTAAAAAAAATACCCCAGGTTTTATGCCGTTCGTATCATTTTATTTTGTTGTATTTATCCGCCACACCTTTAAGGCCGGTCCGTGAAAATATTGTCTGATATTAAACCGATCTGTGGCGCAAAAAAGCTTGGGGACCGCTACAAGTGATATACATGTAGATTTTTTTCCTTTTTTGGAGCGAGCGGGGGGCGATTTGAGTGGAGCGCGAAGCAAACTGCGTTGAGCGCTGAGCAATAATGATTGTGAGGGTGTATACCTTCTGGATGGAATGGTTCTCTCTCTCACACTCACATGATATAGAGGACTGAATGAATATTTTGAATGCTTTTATTGGCATTTGTGTTGTTTCTGAATGCTTTTATTGGCATTTATGTTGTTTCTATTGTTGTGTGAGGGTGTATACCTTCTGGATGTAATGGCGCTCTCTCTCTCTCTCTCATTAAAAAATGTTTTTTTTTATTAAAAAAGTCATAATCCATGTCTTATTCCAAATTAGGATGTTATGGTATCAATCTGAATGGGAAAACCATCGAATTGTACTCAATGGCCTTTGTGCCCTGTCATATGGCCTTGGTGCCCCTAAAAAAAAAAGAAAAGGTGGAGGCCAAATGGCCTTGCCCCTAAAATTACATAATTCCCACCCTGCCTCACACACACACACACGTGAGAAATATATCTATAGAAAGCTTGAAATGTCTGCTTTTAAACGAATCAATTCAAGTGGAAAATAAATACTCAGATTATGTAATCCGTATGAAATGCGAGTCACTGCGGAGATGACGAGTCTGTATCATCGACTTAATCTCTGCAGACGAGAATATCAATAAATTATTACAATGTTTGTTTAGACAGTCTCCTTCTGACACAAGACACACTCAATCATTATTTTTGCCGGTGCGCTGCGGAACTTTAAGTGTGCGCTTGATCGCTAATTAGGCTATGTATTATATAGGCAATTAAAGGCTCATTATTATGAGTTATGGCTTATTAATATAAAAATGCGATTAGTTGACTAATAGCTTAATGAACGACTACTAGTCGACTAGAAAAAAAAAAAACTTTAGTCGAGGGCAGCCCTAGTATTTATGTCAGCATCTATATTGCAAGAGAAATTAATTTGCACTCTACCTATAAATAGAATTACACTGTCAATCAAACAGTGATTTTTACATTCAGTCACTTGGCCTGAAATGATCATTGGAGAAAAGGAAAATATATTAGGATCAATGTCTTGGCTGCAAGTTATTTTTATGCATCCATCCACTCAAACTGCTCCAGGGGTTAGGCTAGTTATTACTGATTCGGTGTTTTCATTTTTAGAACAGCTACAGTTCCTACTAGTGCCACAAAACACCTAGTAGATTCTAGCATCAACCAAGTAACCCTCTAAACAACTACAGATGGGTTCCTGAGCAACATGACTGTCAATCTCCCTCGGACTGGGGCTCCATGCAAGATCTCACCTCGTGGGGTCTCAATGATCCTAAGAAAGGTGAGAAATCAGCCCAGAACTACACGGGAGGAGCTGGTCAATGACCTAAAAAGAGCTGTGACCACCGTTTCCAAGGTTACTGTTGGTAATACACTAAGACGTCATGGTTTGAAATCATGCATGGCACGGAAGGTTCCCCTGCTTAAACCAGCACATGTCAAGGCCCGTCTTAAGTTTGCCAATGACCATTTGGATGATCCAGAGGAGTCATGGGAGAAAGTCATGTGATCAGATGAGACCAAAATAGAACTTTTTGGTCATAATTCCACTAAACGTGTTTGGAGGAAGAAGAATGATGAGTACCATCCCAAGAACACCATCCCTACTGTGAAGCATGGGGGTGGTAGCATCATGCTTTGGGGGTGTTTTTCTGCACATGGGACAGAGCGACTGCACTGTATTAAGGAGAGGATGACTGGGGCCATGTATTGCGAGATTTTGGGGAACAACCTCCTTCCCTCAGTTATGTAGTCAAATGATATGTAGATGAGGATCTGCATAGTAAAACTAGGCGTCGTAAGCTCCACATATGGTTATTTCGGGTGGAGATGCATGTACGCACAATCTTCCGCTGACTGGGATTTATAAAGTGAATTCTGCGCAGGTTCTGGCGTACGCACGGTTTTATAAGTCTGAATATTTTTTTGCGTACGCCATTTTTGGCTTTCGGGCGCACGTACACTTTTAGTAAGGTTCCTACGCACAGTTTTATAAATGAGGCCCCTGGTCTGAGATCTGGGTGTTAAAGTGCTCCTAAAGGGTCTAATTTAGTCTAAGAAATGTGTAAAGAGTTCACCTTTGGAAGAAGGCCTCACAGCACTGGCTCCTGTAGGCATCTCTTCATCTGATGGTGGTCTGGGTCTCTTGGGTGGTGGCGGCATGTCATTCCTCTTGGTAGGAGGAAGTGCCACCTCTGCTGATGGTTCTATGGAAAATAATCAAAGTTCAACATTTTCAGAAAGATACAATTTAAATGTACTATAGAATGCTGACAATACACTGTTATTTGTCACACTTATGCACTAATTATTTAAAATCATTAAAGTACAATAAACCCTAAACCTGTGCAATTGTTCATTATTGCAAGTATAATTGAACTACATCTTTCCAGCAGACATTTAATCAAATATAAGTGCAAGTAAATTGAGTATAACCATTTTATTTCATGTCTTAATCATCTGACATGATTCGTTTTGTGCCATGACACAACCAACACGAGAAGAGAGCAGATCAGCTAGTGTTTTATGAAAAATGAAAAATGTACAAGTTTCTCCTATGAAATATATTTTTTATGGTAGTAAACTCACAAAAAAATATTCACTCCAGAATGAATGTTTAGTGTAATTTAGTTGAAGAATAGCTTGGAGGCATTTGATTCATTACACAATGAGCCGTTTCGTCAAAAAAAACAACATTTGTTCAGCATACTGAAGCATCTTCTTTAATGTTGGCTATGATGTTAGAACAATATTTTTGTCTGTCAGGTCTTCACAAGTTACGTGACTGAAAATTATGAATAACTGCAAAATGTAGTAGTGTATTTTGACAGTAATACAAACCGTCAACAGTAGATGAACAGTGTCCCTCTTGTATGCTCCCGTCTTCCTCATCACAGTCAATAACGTTTCTGTGGAAGTTCAAAGTACAGCTTAACAATGGTATATAATGGATCATAAACACCTGGTATACGAATAGATGGTAGGGGTGTAACGGTTCACAAAATTTACGTTTCAGTTCAATACGATACACTTGTGTCACGGTTCGGTACGTTTTTGATACAGCAAAAAGAAAAAAAATGCCAGAGTAATTTCCTTGATTTAATTTTTTTATTCTTTTTTTTATTAAAACTAACATCATAAAGTATGATTTTTTTTTACTTTGAGCAATTCTGGAGCTATAATTGACTCTTCTTAGGAGCATATAAAACAAAACGCTCCTTGGAAAAAGTGAAATGTAATATTGTAGTAGTTATAAACAAAGGTTTATTTTAGTTCAGATTAACATTTGAGGGCAGCAATTGTATTTACAATGTCAAGTCAAGTCATCTTCATTTATATAGCGCTTTTAACAATGTAGATTGTCTCAAAGCAGCTTTACAGAGATAAGCTTATAATTTAAGGTAACAGAGATTGTTTCGGCTTTACAGCAGAGTTAAGTTATTTCCATCTAAAGTTAGTTTTGATTGATTTGCTTCCGTCGCAACGATCAAGCAATGTAGCCGCTAAGACGACACCATTCCCTCTACACAGACTTTAAACGCGAACCTGTGAGAAACGCTGATGGCGTTCACATGCGCATTTAGAATGGGTTCTATAGTTATGTGCGTTTGAATATACGCAGGTTAGGAATTCCCTACAAGCCAAGCCTAAACAAAGTACTTGTCTTTCCTTATAAATTTTGATAAAGAATTTTATTTTATTTTGTTGCTTTGGGGTAGGAACGCGAAACGAACAACGCCTTTCCCGACAACGCCTTATCTGTAGAGTGGTAGTGGGATCCTCCATAGGGAGAGACTAGTTGGCACTTCAGCACTGCGTTGTCATCGGTCCAGGCGAAAGTCATTCGTCAGATCTGGATACGGCCTGGATCCGGCAGGCTGCAGGAAAACCTCGGGATAAACACAGACACTAAAATTAGCGTAGATGCCATTCTTCTCATGATGTAACGAGTACATCAGGATTTTTGGGAAGTGTTCCCGAAAGCTAGGTCAAAGAGATGTGTCTTTAGTCTAGCTTTGAACTGACAGAGTGTGTCTGCTTCCCGGACAATGGTAGGAAGACTGTTCCAGAGTTTTGGTGCTAAATAGGAAAAGGATCTACCGCCAGCAGTCGATTTTGATATTCTAGGTATTAGTAACTGGCCGGAATTTTGAGATCGCAATAGACGTGACGGACTATAATGCGTTAAGAGCTCGCTCAAGTACTGCGGAGCTAAACCATTTAGTGCTTTGTAAGTGATCAGCAATATTTTAAAATTTATGCGATGTTTAATAGGGAGCCAATGCAGTTTTGACAGAACCGGGCTAATATGGTCATACTTCCTGGTTCTAGTAAGAACTCGAGCTGCTGCGTTTTGGACCAGCTGTAGTTTGTTTATTAAGCGTGCAGGACAACCACCCAGTAGAGCATTACAATAATCTAGCCTTGAGGTCATGAACGCATGAACTAATTGTTCCGCATGTGTCAATGAGAGCATATGGTGTAATTTAGATATATTTTTAAATGGAAAAATGCAGTTTTACAGATACTAGACACGTGACTTTCAAATGAAAGATTGGTATCAAAGAGCACACCCAGGTTCCTAACCGACGACGAAGACTTAACAGAGCAGCCATCAAGTGTTAGACAGTATTCTAGGTTATTACGTGAGGAAGTTTTTTGTCCAATAATTAGAAACTCTGTTTTTTCAGAATTTAGAAGTAGGAAATTACGAGTCATCCAATTTTTTTATATCCGCTATGCATTCCGTTCATTTTGTGAATTGATAAGTTTCGTTAGGTTTTGAAGAAATATAGAGTATCATCGGCATAACAGTGAAAGCTAATGCCATGTTTCCTAATGATTTCTCCTAATGGTAGCATGTACAGAGTGAACAGCAGCGGTCCTAGTACTGAGCCTTGTGGTACGCCATACTGAACTTGTGATCGATGAGACATCTCATCATTTACTGCTACAAACTGATAACGGTCAGATAAGTATGATTTAAACCATGCTAGTGCATTTCCACTAATGCCAACATAATGTTCTAATCTATTTAAAAGAACGTTGTGGTCAATGGTGTCAAATGCAGCACTAAGATCGAGTAACACTAATAGAGAGATACAACCACGATCGGATGATAAGAGCAAATCATTTGTGACTCTAACGAGAGCTGTCTCGGTACTATGGTACGGTCTAAATCCTGAATGGAAATCCTCGCAGAGATCATTTCTTTCAAGAAAGGAACACAGTTGTGAGGATACTGCCTTTTCTAATATCTTTGACAGAAAAGGTAGATTCGAGATCGGCCTATAATTGACTAATTCTGTAGGATCAAGTTGCGTTTTTTTAACAAGCGGTTTAATCATAGCCAGCTTAAAGGTTTTTGGTACGTATCCTAGAGACAAAGACGAATTAATGATATTAAGAAGAGGATCTATGACCTCTGGAAGTATTTCTTTCAGTAGCTTAGTTGGTATAGGGTCTAACATACATGTTGTAGATTTAGATGATTTAATGAGTTTAATAAATTCTTCCTCTCCTATATCAACGAATTAATCCAATTTTTCCTCAGGGAGACTACAATGCACTGCCTGATGCGATACTGTAGTAGACGGTTGCATAGTTATAATTTTGTCCCTGATATTATCAATCTTATAAGTGAAGAAGTTCATAAAATCATTACTGCTGTGTTGCTTGGAAACTTCGGTGCTTGAAGCTTTATTTTTCGTTAGTTTAGCCACCGTTTCAAATAAATACCTAGGATTATGTTTATTTTCTTCTAATAGGGTTGAAAAATAAGCAGATCTAGCAGCTTTTAAAGCCTCTCTGTAAGTAATTGAGCTCTCCTTCCATGAAATGCGAAATACCTCTAGTTTTGTTTTCTTCCAGTTGCGCTCCATTTTTCTGGCTGCTCTCTTAAGGGCCTGAGTGTGCTCGTTGTACCACGGCGTTGGACTATTTTCTTTAATCTTCTTTAAGCGCAACGGAGCAACTGTGTCTAAAGTGCTGGAAAAGAGAGAGTTAAACATTTCTGTTGTAATATCGAGTTTATTTTAATGTCAAAATAAAACCAACGTAATGTTACTTGAAGGCATTATAGCCTACTATTCCTGCCAAACTTCCATGGTTGCAGTTAGTGTTACTACAGTAAATCCATGGTAAATCCATCTGTGGACACCGGATAGTTCATTTATGGCACAATGTTTCTCCTGGTTTCCACGTCAGAGCTGTTTGAACCGTTAATAACGGAGAAATGTGAATGTTTCTCACAAGATCTCTCAGCGATGTTATTACTTCTGTGGCGAATTCAAATGATTTCTTTACTGGATCTCTTATTAGCGCTGTGTAGTAACAGTGTCGTATGATCATGATCAGCTTGCGCTGCACTGGTCCAAACTGATAAACGGTCCGTCAACCACACAATAACGAGCAGTTTCGTTCCGCTTGCATTACGTTTGCCATTTGACGTTGGACAATGTTGTGGTCGCGCCGGCGTCTCTTACATAACGAGAGCGCTTGCCACACGCGACCCGCCTACATTTGAAATAACGAAATTTTGGTCGGCAGGAAAAATGGTCCAACGAACCGTTCGGTTTGAAAATGCGTACCGAACACAGAACCGAAAGCATCGTACCAAACAGTTCAATACGAATACGTGTATCGTTACACCCCTAATAGATGGTAAACAGAAAATCAAACAGAAAATCAAACAAAAGTCAAATAAAATACCACACCATCAGGATCTATCCCAATTTCATCCAAGTTCTTGCCATGGAACTCAGCTAATCTTCCTTGCTCAAGAGCCATTAGAACTTTGCTGATCTTGGCAAGTTGCAGGGTCTTCTCAGGGAGTCGATAGAACTCATGATGGATTCTTATGTCGTGTCCAAGAAAGTTTGCCAGCTAGTCCATCTCGGTGTCAGTCATATTCAGCACTGTTGAAAGGGTTGCGGCATGCTTTCGCAGTCTTGTAGATGTCAGTGACTTGGGACACTTTGCGTCACACACCTTTGCAAAGCCACGGAGGCAGTCTGACCCTCGAAAATATGTCATGGCTTCTGGTCTTGCAAACATATAGGAATTGTCTTTCAGAACCCCACAAGCCTCTCTCTGCTTAACAAGGAGTTCTAAGGCACATAGCATTTTTGAAGTCAGAAGAATTGGAACTGGTCGACCACGCTTCCCCCTTGCGATAACCCTTGTGAAGTGTCTGCAGAGATTGTTTTCCACTTCAGAGAGTGCCCAGTCCACATCCTCATGTGGATCAGAAGTGTCTCTTGATAGAAATGCAGACAAAGGCATGCTCGAAACCACTCCTTCCCTGCGCCGGTTAAAGAGAATCATCTGGGCTAGACACACCTTTGCCAGAAAAAAAAACAATTATTCCTGTCCAGCAAACCTTGCTCACACACACATCTTGATTAAAACCAGCTTCATGAGGACCTTTCACACACAACGTTATATTTCCTTATGGGGACTAGTTTCATCATATTCAACACACAAGTTTGAACTCAAACACTGACTGAAAGTGTGTTGTGGGGACGTCGTGAGTGTCCATTTTAAAGCAACAATTAACCTAGAAAATAAATCCCTGTGAAGGATAAAACTGGCCCTAAATACTCCACTAGCACTAAACTACAGGACACATGTCGTTACATGGTTTAATGTACTAATTTACACCAGATACGCATCAAAATATGCCTAAAAATCACTAAACCATGACAAAGAGAGACAGTAGACCTAAATCTTTAGTGATGAATGTGAACGTACCTGTTGAGGAGAGTTGATCTGAGCAGATTCATCATCCATCTGAGTCTCTGACTGGAGAGAAGGATCAGAAGCACTCGCTGCGCTGGTTTTAATGGCAACGCTGGTTATCTGTAAGAGACAACATTCATAATGACAAGATATTAGAACATGGAAACACAAGAGAAAAATTTGAAGCAGATACCACATGATTTTATAAAAAGAGACAAATCAACTTCATCTAAAACATTTATTCCTGTCCAGTCAACCCCTGTCTGCGCTCACACACATCTGGATAAAACCCGGCTTCATGGGGACCTTTCACACACCTTCATGGGGACCTTTCACACACAATGTCATAGTTCCTTATGGGGACTAGTTTCATCAAATTCAACACATGAGTTTGAACTCAAACACTGACTGAAAGTGTGTTGTGGGGACGTCGTGAGTGTCCATTTTAAAGCAACAATTAACCTAGAAAATAATTCCCTGTGAAGGATAAAACTGGCCCTAAATACTCCACTAGCACTAAACTACAGGACACATGTCGTTACACGGTTTAATGTACTAATTTACACCAGATACGCATCAAAATATGCCTAAAAATCACTAAACCATGACAAAGAGAGACAGTAGACCTAAATCTTTAGTGATGAATGTGAACGTACCTGTTGAGGAGAGTTGATCTGAGCAGATTCATCATCCATCTGAGTCTCTGACTGGAGAGAAGGATCAGAAGCACTCGCTGCGCTGGTTTTAATGGCAACGCTGGTTATCTGTAAGAGACAACATTCATAATGACAAGATATTAGAACATGGAAACACAAGAGAAAAATTTGAAGCAGATACCACATGATTTTATAAAAAGAGACAAATCAACTTCATCTAAAACATTTATTCCTGTCCAGTCAACCCCTGTCTGCGCTCACACACATCTGGATAAAACCCGGCTTCATGGGGACCTTTCACACACCTTCATGGGGACCTTTCACACACAATGTCATAGTTCCTTATGGGGACTAGTTTCATCAAATTCAACACATGAGTTTGAACTCAAACACTGACTGAAAGTGTGTTGTGGGGACGTCGTGAGTGTCCATTTTAAAGCAACAATTAACCTAGAAAATAATTCCCTGTGAAGGATAAAACTGGCCCTAAATACTCCACTAGCACTAAACTACAGGACACATGTCGTTACACGGTTTAATGTACTAATTTACACCAGATACGCATCAAAATATGCCTAAAAATCACTAAACCATGACAAAGAGAGACAGTAGACCTAAATCTTTAGTGATGAATGTGAACGTACCTGTTGAGGAGAGTTGATCTGAGCAGATTCATCATCCATCTGAGTCTCTGACTGGAGAGAAGGATCAGAAGCACTCGCTGCGCTGGTTTTAATGGCAACGCTGGTTATCTGTAAGAGACAACATTCATAATGACAAGATATTAGAACATGGAAACACAAGAGAGAAATCTGAAGCAGATACCACATGATTTCAGAGAAATAGACAAATCAACTTCATCTAAAACATTTATTCCTGTCTAGTCAACCCCTGTCTGCGCTCACACACATCTGGATAAAACCCGGCTTCATGGGGACCTTTCACACACCTTCATGGGGACCTTTCACACACAATGTTATAGTTCCTTATGGGGACTAGTTTCATCAAATTCAACACATGAGTTTGAACTCAAACACTGACTGAAAGTGTGTTGTGGGGACGTCGTGAGTGTCCATTTTAAAGCAACAATTAACCTAGAAAATAAATCCTTATGAAGGATAAAACTGGCCCTAAATACTCCACTAGCACTAAACTACAGGACACATGTCGTTACACGGTTTAATGTACTAATTTACACCAGATACGCATCAAAATATGCCTAAAAATCACTAAACCATGACAAAGAGAGACAGTAGACCTAAATCTTTAGTGATGAATGTGAACGTACCTGTTGAGGAGAGTTGATCTGAGCAGATTCATCATCCATCTGAGTCTCTGACTGGAGAGAAGGATCAGAAGCACTCGCTGCGCTGGTTTTAATGGCAACGCTGGTTATCTGTAAGAGACAACATTCATAATGACAAGATATTAGAACATGGAAACACAAGAGAGAAATTTGAAGCAGATACCACACGATTTTATAGAAAGAGACAAATCAACTTCATCTAAAACATTTATTCCTGTCCAGTCAACCCCTGTCTGCGCTCACACACATCTGGATAAAACCCGGCTTCATGGGGACCTGTCACACACCTTCATGGGGACCTTTCACACACAACGTTATAGTTCCTTATGGGGACTAGTTTCACCAAATTCAACACATGAGTTTGAACTCAAACACTGACTGAAAGTGTGTTGTGGGGACTTCGTGAGTGTCCATTTTAAAGCAACAATTAACCTAGAAAATAATTCCCTGTGAAGGATAAAACTGGCCCTAAATACTCCACTAGCACTAAACTACAGGACACATGTCGTTACACGGTTTAATGTACTAATTTACACCAGATACGCATCAAAATATGCCTAAAAATCACTAAACCATGACAAAGAGAGACAGTAGACCTAAATCTTTAGTGATGAATGTGAACGTACCTGTTGAGGAGAGTTGATCTGAGCAGATTCATCATCCATCTGAGTCTCTGACTGGAGAGAAGGATCAGAAGCACTCGCTGCACTGGTTTTAATGGCAACGCTGGTTATCTGTAAGAGACAACATTCATAATGACAAGATATTAGAACATGGAAACACAAGAGAGAAATTTGAAGCAGATACCACATGATTTTATAGAAAGAGACAAATCAACTTCATCTAAAACATTTATTCCTGTCCAGTCAACCCCTGTCTGCGCTCACACACATCTGGATAAAACCCGGCTTCATGGGGACCTGTCACACACCTTCATGGGGACCTTTCACACACAACGTTATAGTTCCTTATGGGGACTAGTTTCACCAAATTCAACACATGAGTTTGAACTCAAACACTGACTGAAAGTGTGTTGTGGGGACTTCGTGAGTGTCCATTTTAAAGCAACAATTAACCTAGAAAATAATTCCCTGTGAAGGATAAAACTGGCCCTAAATACTCCACTAGCACTAAACTACAGGACACATGTCGTTACACGGTTTAATGTACTAATTTACACCAGATACGCATCAAAATATGCCTAAAAATCACTAAACCATGACAAAGAGAGACAGTAGACCTAAATCTTTAGTGATGAATGTGAACGTACCTGTTGAGGAGAGTTGATCTGAGCAGATTCATCATCCATCTGAGTCTCTGACTGGAGAGAAGGATCAGAAGCACTCGCTGCACTGGTTTTAATGGCAACGCTGGTTATCTGTAAGAGACAACATTCATAATGACAAGATATTAGAACATGGAAACACAAGAGAGAAATCTGAAGCAGATACCACAGGATTTCAGAGAAATAGACAAATCAACTTCATCTAAAACATTTATTCCTGTCCAGTCAACCCCTGTCTGCGCTCACACACATCTGGATAAAACCCGGCTTCATGGGGACCTTTCACACACCTTCATGGGGACCTTTCACACACCACGTTATAGTTCCTTATGGGGACTAGTTTCATCAAATTCAACACACAAGTTTTAAGTCAAACACTGACTGAAAGTGTGTTGTGGGGACGTCGTGACTGTCCATTTTAAAGCAACAATTAATCCAGAAAAAAATCCCTGTGAAGGATAAAACTGGCCCTAAATACTCCACTAGCACTAACCTACTGGACACATGTCGTTACACGGTTTAATTTACTAATTTACACCAGATACGCATCAAAATATGCTTAAAAATCACTAAACCATGACAAAGAGAGACAGTAGACCTAAATCTTTAGTGATGAATGTAGGGATGCACCGATCCGATACTCAGTATCGGAATCGGCTCCGATACTGCCATTTTTGGCGGATCGGGTATCGGTCAGACAAGGCCGATCCAAATCCGATATTGTGCGTATACTATTCAGTGTTATTGTTAAGCCCCACAAACATTATAAAGCACCATAAGTTTTCGTGCACAATATTTTAAGTGTTCTGAAGCCATTATACAGTATAATGTGAGATATAAATTAATATTTAAGTGTTAAATTCAAGATCACGTAAACGTTTCCCTCAGCTGCGGCTGTCAATCATTCTTCATTCAGCACTCAAACAGCGCGTCGCGTCCGGTTATGACAGAACACACGATGCAACTCTCTCCAAGATGATTCAATGTTACTATTATTATACTTGATCTGTAGATAAAGGTCTATGGTTTCACATAAAACAACTTTATCTTGCTGGACTTTATTGCTGTACCTTAATCATGTTACTTTCCACCGGGTGTCTGTTAGATCACAACAGTAGAGTAAAGTCAGGTACTATTTGTTCTTCACGCGCACAGTAACTGAAATTTAAAAGAAAATGCTGAATAGACTATTGCATAGATAGATACTGTATAATACACTATGCATCATATGTATTTTCTTTGTGCTTTAAACTTTTCAATGCGGACTCGACGCGCTGCGCGCTGTGACTCATGTTGCTTCAAGAGCATCATTCTGCGCTCGGGATGCGCATAAGCGCTGTGGGCCGCACTGTATTGGAGCCTTTCATATCGTAATACAGGGACGCAATGAAAGATTATTAATAGCCGTTCTTGTCCTGTCCTATCTATTATGTTGCTACCTTATTAAACAGCTGTGCTATACATTTAAAAAATGTCTCAATTTTATAGTAGGATATAAAATAATTGCTATTTTTATCTTGTTTTTCATGAATGTATTTTACAACAATACAAAGAGCAATGTGTAAAGTTTTACCAGATTTAGTGTTACACTTATTGTCTCTAATTTGTTCTCCACTAAACATTTTTTTCACAAAATGTTCAGATTTTATACAATTAATTGTGCACTTGTGATTTTTCTAGACTAAATTTTATTGCTGAATTATCCACTAATCTAGTTTATAATAGCATTTATGTCAGATTATGATCATATATTTTTTGTTGGTGTTTTTCTTTTTTTTCAGTTCTTATCAGTTTAACACAGAGTAATAGAAATTCTACTTGATTAAAAAAAAACTGCGCTGGTATCGGTACGGATCGGTATCGGCCGATACTCAGAATTTTTGGTATCGGATCGGATCGGTTCTGAAAAAATGGTATCGTTGCATCCCTAGATGAATGTGAACGTACCTGTTGAGGAGAGTTGATCTGAGCAGATTCATCATCC